>NC_052126.1:165667-168088 GCF_012273895.1 Zerene cesonia | reverse complement strand
TATAATGATTATCATAACTAAATGACATCCATCTGCTATTGAATTCAGATTGGTTCCGAATACTGTTTTTGATTTATTATATCCAACAATATCCAACTATATAAGGGCTCATAATGACTCCAGGCACAGATAATAAATATTTAATAGTTAGCATACAAAAAAAACAATTCCTACCTAGAGCGTAGGTATTTTCACTTTGGTGGTCTACAAAATCTTAAAAAGCAATATAATCATTTTTGACGAGTGATAGTTAAATTTGTATATATAAATCGGTTTTTTTAATTTTTAGTTTTATAGCATTGAAATGCTTTATAAATGAGAAATTTTGAAAGACTAGAAAAAATTTATTTTCCTGCCTCGTGATCAAATTTTTTCTATTCTTTCAAAATTTCTCAAATCGGTTTTTTTTTTATGTCACCGTCGGCAATGGAGCTGGTGGGTCGCCTGATGGTAAGCGCTACCACCGCCCATGAACATTTGGAGAGGCGTAAGGTCGTTTGCAGACCTTACGTCTCTCCAAATGGATTGCCGACTTCAAATTGGAAAGGAATTGGGAAAGCATTAATGAGAGGAATAAAGGAAAGGAATGGGAAGGGTAAGGAAAGGGAAATGGGCCTCCGGCTATCCCCCTTCCCAGATCGAAACACAGCAGTATTCTATTTCACGCCGGTCTTCTGGGGGGGTGTGGTACTTCCCCGGTGCGAGCTGGCCCAATTCGTGCCGAAGCGTGCTCGACTACCACAATAAAAAGTAAGCTCAGGGCTCACTGAATTTGGCCCCACTTAATTTTTTTTTTCACTTTTTTTTTTAATCATTAGTTCCTTGTTTGTTTTTATTGTTTTAACATTCAAATTGTTTGTTCATCATTTATTTACTTATAATTAATTAAAACAAATTTTGATCCTCAATTTGGCGCCCCTCACCATAGACTTTTATCAATAATCACAAAAAACCTAAATACTGTTTGAGTAAGTTCTGCCGTGTTTGTTTTCCAGTCTTACAAATGTGACACGGAATATTATAAATTACACCGTGGAATTCTAAAGATTTTTCTAAAGAACCAAAACACAAGTGACAATGACAATTTTCTGATTAAAGAAATGAAATAATTAATAATAAAAGCTAATTAATTATCGAACAAACGTTAAAAATGATCGAACAAACGATAATCAATAAGAAAACAATTATTTTAATAATAAAACAAAAAGTCTATGGTGAGAGGGGCTAAATTGAGGATTAAAATTTGTTTAGTTAATTATAAATAAATAAATGACGAACAAACAATTTGAATGTTAAAACAATAAAAAACAAACAAGAAACTAATGATTAAAAAAAAAATTAAAAACATCAAAAAAAGAAAAATTCAGTGGGGCTAAAGAAAAATTCAGGCAAGAAGTTCCCCATCATTCCCGTGTAAGGAAAAAAATTTATTAAAGGTCAAAGGTCCAAAAAAAGAGTTTTCCGAGATTTTCAGCAAAACGGTAAGTTATAAAAGTTAGTCATAAAAGTACCTCAGACAAAAATTGTGGATAATAAAATTATCTATAAAAAATGTATCAATACTATTTTTCTTACGAGCCTCCGTTTCTGAGATATAACGATTAAAAAAGTTATAAAAGTTGTTATCGTATACATACATAATATGCACATGTTTCCACGCCACCTATGAGGTAGTGTACTTAGCGCGTTTTTTAACGTGGTTTCCCCAGAAGGCTTACTCCACGGGTCTGTGTGATCCTGTTTAATGTAAAACTATTGCAAAATAACGGAAATTTTCAAAGATTGGGAAAATTCTTGTTGTTCTTCTTGTTTTTCATCTAGCGATGTATCACATGATACTTCGTCGGAGTCAAACGAAACCTCCATTGTTTGTGACTCAATATTAAAGCACGACCGGCCATTTGTGCATTGCAAAGAACAAATCAGTCCGACTTTTTTGCTACCACATTTAGCACTGCATCCCTTTTAGCAATTTTTGTTTGAAGTACTCTTATAATAAAACTTACCGTTTTGCTGAAAATGGCGAAAAACTCATTTTTTTACCTTTGACCTTGAACATTTTTTTTTCCTTACACGGGAATGATGGGGAACTACTAGACATTGTTTATAATTATGTTTTGAATAATTTCACAGAAATTCAGCTTGTTGGGACTTTATGTAACTTCGAATGTCTAAATTGACCGGACTACATGTGTTTTTTTTTATATTATAAATACAAGAAATTAGTAGAGTTTTTGTCAACCCAATGTTGTCATACTTGTTTTAGATGTCTATAAATAAATAGCCACTTTTAATGCCAAATGCCTTAATTCAAAAATTCATATTGGTGATAAGCTTACATCCCGGCCGGCACATATCCGTTTGTTAACAAACTTCGGCACGCGAGCGCGCTGAAGCCCACCGCCCCGCGCTGCTCGCCAT
>NC_052126.1:91036-165302 GCF_012273895.1 Zerene cesonia | reverse complement strand
AAGGATGAATTTTTTATACAAAATAATTATATTACTAACAAAGTTCTCATTATATATGATTCATGGTTATTGATAAAAAATCTAATAATAAAATCTAAAATATGTAATACTCATAGCCTCATCCTTTGCGTCAATTTTATATTAATAATGTATCACATATTACTAACTATAATAATAGTTACTATACAAATACAATATCTTATTTCCACAAATAAAAACTAATCTATGACTTCAACAATATTCGCGCAAAGTATAATCAAATCAGAAAGAGAGAAAATATGTATCGCTTTAATTTCCAGAAATAAATGTCTGAAAATAATTAAATTTACAGAAAAGTGGAGGAAGTGATGCGTGTTGCAGCTGCAGAAGAGGGGATAGAGTTTCCTGCGTGTGCGCAGACCAGCGAGGAGCAAGTGTACTTGAATGAAAGCGGTTTTGTATCCGCGGTGAATAGCATAATGGGTAAGCTTTAATCAAATTAAAACTGTTTTAAAAACACAAGCTACAATTTATCAAAATCTAGAAGTACTGTCAGCTGAATCTTAAACGTTTGTCCCAACGTCTCCCTGGTCACAAGACACATGGGCCTTTATTCTAAAACAGATCCTGATATTTTTACTGAAGAATAGCTGATCAGAACATCAAGTCCAAATCCAACAACGAGTCATACATAATATGCTTGTTTCAAACCTCTAGGCAACCACAAATACAGTCCCCACGCGCGCACCCTCTACCACGCCCTCGACAGGTTCCGCACGGGGCGCGTGTCGTGGGGCCAGCTGGTCGCGCGCCTGGTCGCGGGCGGCGCGCGCGCAACCGCCTCGCGCGCTGATACGTGGCGCCCGCCGCTAGATGGCGGTATTGTTAAAATGGAGCATTGTAAAGTACGAAATAAACTATATTATGGTAGCGTTTGTTATATTAAATATACATTTTCTTTTGAATTGTTTATGTTAATGATCAAAAAACTTTTTTACCGTAAATTGGTTTATACATTTCTCTTATTTATTGTTATGAACCACTATTTATTACTTTGCATTGCTTGATAATCTACCTCAAAAATTACAGTTTCAGTGCATTCATTTTATTACGTTTTTCTTAACCAGAACGTCTCGTCTATAAAGTCAATATCTTCATGATTGTTTTCCAATATTTTAGTATATTAAATATTTATTCTAGCGCGAGACACTAGTGTGTTTAGTGTCAATAGAACGCGCAGACTCATTCACTTACGTGGGAGTGTCGCGCGGCGGTCGAGTCGCCCTGTACACGACCGACTTTAAGCTTATCAAAGCTTACGAGGTAATTTGTATTGCCCATTGCATTCACTTTGTCTACATTTATTCTATGATTAGCTGAGTTTTTGTAGCACAAAATCAAGATATTGGATTTATACATTCTAAAGAAAAGGAAGCATGACAGAGATGAAATAGAGAGCGAGATAGATGGATTATAATTTGAAACACAAAGAATAAATTATTTTAAACTGATTGGTTTCACTATCTTCACAACTTTGTATACTCCTAAAAGCATAACAATAGAGGTTTTGTTTATATACCAATGGTGATGATACTTTTCAAATGTTATATAATCTCATGATTGCTCCCAAAGGCTTTGAATGCTTTCGCTTTTATGAGATTAAATAAAACAAACATTTTGTACACTAAAAGTATTTATTGGTCTGTGTCGACCAGTTACTAGTATTTACAAACAGAATACTCATTTTAACACGATACTAAAATATGGTTACCCTAAATAACAATGAACCTATGAATGGTAAGAACTATTTGAAACTGCTTCCAATAAAGGTTCATGAATAAATGAAAAAAAAAATAAATAAAATAAAATGCTTTGGTGCTTAAAGTTCGGTTTGGAGTTTAAAAATTCGTAGAATAATTGTGACGATTCTTAGATATTTTATCATTTATGTGTTATCAGATATTTTACCATCGCACGGGCGTGCGGCGCCGGGTGCGAAACTGTTGGATCACTGATGCTGTCTACATGAGTGTGAGCTTTTTTGGATTTTAACACATACAATTTTTGTATGTAAAATTAAAAATGATAGGTATTTTTATATTCATATTCATACATTCATACTCCCCTCCCGTAGCTCTTCAACGCATAGTATTTAAACTCGTGTTTTTTTTAATGGAACATCCGAATCTAATCATTTAAAAGGTGATATAAAGGTATTGAAGTAGTCTTAAATAATGATTTGTTTATTTTGATAAGGATCGATACTTAGGTACGAATAAAGAGCCTTTTCTAGCGGTGATATTTTAATTCTTTTTTAATAAAAGAACGCTTATTGTGACGTAATTATAAAAGATAGAGACACGCTGTCGAAACTTTTTTTATAGATGTCCTGAAAAATTATTATACATCATTTTGTTCTATCATTAATAGCTTTCGCAGCGCACGTAATTGAAAAAAGTTTTTTGTTTATTTTTTACGAAGGTGGGTTAGATTATTTAAGTTTTAGTTAGAATCGCTAATTTTCTTGAAAATGAAATATAGTCTTTGTTACTCGAGAATAGAGTAGCTTGCCAACGGTGAAAGAATTGTTTAAAATCGGACCAGCAGTTTCGGAATCTGTTCATTTCAAACAAACAAAAAATGTAATTTATAATATTAGCATAGAAGTAAAGATTATCAAATATAGAGTCAATGTAGAGTTTTAATGAAGTCACAATTAATGTATCTCACTCGCTACAGATGTCGTTTTATAGTTATTTCAATAGAGCTCTACTCTGCACATACGTGTAGCGCATGAACTCTCCTAATATTATGGTAATTTCAACATAACATCAGAGATGGCGCCACTTTTTGTTAAATAATATGGTGATTTTCAGCAATAAAAGTACCAGAATACTTCAAGAAACACTCTAATATTCAATGTCTGCACATTTTTTGTAAGAGTCAGTAAAATATAGAGTATATAAGACGCTCTATGTATATGGGTTAGGTAGTAGGTTGCTATAAATTTGTCATAGATGTCGCCACCTGGTATTCGTTGGATGCAAATCGCGGTATTGAAATAACGCAAACGCGTGCACAAATACGTTGCGAAAGATAGCGAAATCATACTTACCTGGCGTAGGGGACACCGTGATCAGGAAGGCGGTTCCCCCAGAGCGAGGCCCCTCCATTGCACTGCGGCGGGGTTGACCTCTGCGATTATCCCTAATGTGGATAACTCGGACGCGTAATTTTTGGTAGTGGGGACTGCGTACGCGCCGTCCCCCCATTATAAAGGCAAAGACTAGGGGTGAACTAATAAGTATGTTTACCTGTGGTAGCTCTAGTTTAGTATCCGACTCTCGAAAACTTTAAGTAAAGTAAAATAGGAAATGTAGAGAATATAATAAACCATATAGATGTTAAGATGCACTTGCATATATAATGAGCATTATGAAAATTGTTGTAGAGATTGTAAGAGCCAAATATTATGTTGACTTCCCAAAATTCAAATTCAAATTCATTTATTCACGCACATTAGATGTTGTCATACAAATATTAAGTAACAATATTCGCCATGTGATCTGGCAAGCAATCAATATATAAAATAAATTATTAGAATCAATTTTAATAACAATACATTCATTAAAAGGAAAATAAAGTTGTTATTGTCATTGTTCAAATAAAAAATAAACAGCAGTTCCATTTGAATTAGATAATATTTATGTCCAAAAATATGTTGAATTTCACAAGTTTACAATGTCAGCATATTTATATTATAATATATGTTCAGGAGGAAATAAAATTGATACGCATGTTTGGGTAAAGAAAAACCCATTTAAATTATAAAATACTCCCATTAATAAGAAATTATAAGTCGTCCGCAAATCAGCAAGTCATTAATTTATAATATAAAAAGAAGAGTTTAAGTATCAAAATACGGAAAAGAATCACTTGGGCTAAAATGTCTCTACATTATTCTTGTACGGCCAGCAAAATGTAAAGTAAGATATCCCGGGCGATTCATACACGGTCGCTTGTAGTATGATAGAGATGGCGCCCCTTGTCGCGCGCTGCATCTAGCTCGCGCTCTGTGATATGACGTGCACTAATTACTTGTGGCGCCATAACGTACGTCCGCATCAATCAGCCGAGACGTTTACAAGTTTATACTTATTACACTTTTTGTATATTCGCATTCGCTGAGTTTGCGTATTGCGAATATATTTGACGCAAATTGGGCCAGGTCGTACTGGGGAAGGCACCGCACCGCAATGGAAAATCGGCGTGAGCCGGAGGCTCCTATCCATTTCCTTACCCTTCTTAGTTGTTTCCTTCATTTCCTCCTTTCATTCTTTTCTCTTGATACTCTTAAATAGTACTGCCACTTTTCCGCAGGATGTATCTTGCATAGTTTACTCTGCTTCCGACCGCAGTATCACCATTTACGATGTTTCGACTACCACACATACACCTCTGTACTGTATAACTGGATTCCCCTATATACCTACCGTAAGTACATCTATTATTTCTATGATTCTGATAATGATATTCTACCTACAGGAAGAACAATTTTGAGTGACTTTTAGTGAGAAAATATGGATATTGTATTCAATGTTAAGTTTATTTTAAGTGCAGGATGATATGTAAGTGGAATAAGTGTAGGTATAATACAAACTTATTCATGTTATTATTCCTATCTTCATAACGGAAGACTTGTCTAGACTTAGGTTATCTCATTGCAGTGAAGTGACACTGGAAAATTATTCATTATTCGACTGTGTTTTAGTATCTGTAGTTTTTTAATGTAATGTTAAACTAGACAAGTCAGTAATCATTTTTATTTAAAAACTATTATTTAAAAGATTTAGAATGCTTTGATTATAACGTTCAGTTTGTTTTTATTATACTAAGTACCCAGAATATGCACTAATTCTACACTATACCTGGCAGTGCCTTGCGTACAGTCCCGCGGGCGGCGCGTGCGCATACCCCGAGCTGTTCCTAGGAACGGAGCGGGGTGATATCACATGTATACAGTTTCTTCAACCACGGGTTTCATTGCTACACGTTAAGACCCCGGACACTATTAACTATTGTTTTTGGATGGTATGTGTTTATTATTGTGATCTAAGGTGATCTAGGGTGAATAAGGCTGTATTAAATAAGCCATTCGCGAAATAATTTTCTAACGTTCGTTATGGACTAAACTTCCATAAGATGATTGCAACGATAAATTTTATTTCTATTTCTGCAAATTTTAAAAAGGATACTCTGAATCGCAATGTTGCAAATGTATCTTAAGCTACCTGTTAAATAAGTGTGCTAGCAGCATGTTAGATGGTGAAAATGCTGTTTATTGTGCCGGTTAATTATCTTTAAAAAAAAGTACAATTATTATGCTGGTTAGATTATACTGTTTAAAAATAATGGAAATATTAAAAATTCTAATTTTGTAATGGAATCATATTAAATCATTTTCCATTTTAGGAGCTAAACACCCCCCCTCACAACACGTACTGCGCGGTTCACTCGTGGCGGGCGCACGCGCGAAGCGTCCGGCGCGTCGCGTGCGAGCGAGACGGCGCACTCGTGCTGTCATGCTCGCTCGACACGACAATCTCGCTGCGGATGAGATACGCGGCTGGCACGCTTGACGATTACGTGATTGGCGTGCATCGGGTGAGGGTAGTTTTAGTTATGGTCAAAAAATAATTTTATTATTTCGTCACGAATTGGAAATCTAACTTTTTTGTTTGTTTATTGTTTATTTATTTAATTGGTTTCGGCATCAACATTTCTTATTAAGTAGTTAAATGATTGTGAGGCCTAGGGGGCGCCAGGGTTTCATTGCACACGGTCGCTACACAAGCTAGAGCCGTTCCTGTTCGCCTCGGTCCTGCCCTCTTTTAAGTGGTAAGGGAAAAGAAAAGGATTGATGAATAGAAAGACTTGTACTCAATATATATAGCTCCTGATAACGACTCTAATATGTCGTAAGTCCCAACGTATCACACACTCCCAGGGTATCACATGCTTCCACGCGACGCGGCAGGTGCTGGCGTGCGGCGCGCGCGCGTCGGTGCGGCTGTACGCGCCGGCGCAGCGCGCGCCGCACGCTGAGCTGCCGGCCGCCGCCGCGCTGCTCGACGTGCGCGTGCTGGACGCCGAGAGCCTCGTGCTCGGGTACTGCGCGGATTGTGTGAGTGTACTCTTGCATATAATATACACGCGTGATAAATATATAAGTTAAATATATAATTATAAAAGAATAGCTCATACTTACTGTAGAAACTTGTGTGCGTGTCGAACGCATAAATGCCTCTACTTCGGCATTGTTGCTTGGTAGTCAACATAAAGCTGCACATACTCCATGTATTGAATCTTAAAAATATTCGACAGAGTATTTACATTTGGGATGTTCACGAAGAATGTTTACTGCAGAAGATAAAAATCAAGTTCCCGTTTCTAGGCGTGCTCGGGAAGAAAGTTGAATTTGGGAATAGATGTATTCATTTAGGTATCGTATAAGTTACTTTGTACTTAAAATTAACACATAAAAATGTAGCACTATTGTATATATATTTTTTAATATAATTTATGTACCGAGCTTTTAAATGTTTTGTTTGTATCAGCCTATTGTAACAAACACACTTATAAAGTAAATACAAAATAAATTGTATGATTTTGGATGTAGGATTAAGGTTGTATGGAGAATTAGAATAATAGGCAGGCATTTTGGTAAACCAATGAATGCTTAAAACACGTCATGGCATATCTTCATTGTCACAACGCGTTTCGAGTGTTTTCTTTAGAGCCTTAACACGAATTTCGCCTGGTTCTCTTACTGTGACTGCAACGCTTCGTGAGCTATTTGTAACATGTATAAAATAAGTATCGGAAATCACCCCAAGGTCCACCAAGACAGAAAGCACAAAGACAAATAGCAGAAGACGCAAATAAATCTCGCAGAGGTTCCAGCGTGTATGAAGGGTCTACTGGAGGTCTTATTCTGCAACCTGAGCATGAAGACGATTCGGAACAGAAAGGGTTAGTCATTTTTTACAGTTGGTTATTTAATGTTCATGGAAAATTTTATATGTAGCTGTTGCCCGCAGTTTCTCCAGTATAGAATTATAATATCCTATTTTATCCCCTTGGGGGTAGATTTTATCAAAATCCTTTCCCAATCACAGTTATGTCTATATACGACAAAACAAACAAACCGTTTAATTTTATAAGCTCCTTTATTTAGAATTTAAACAACTTTTTAACAGTTTTTCAAATAAGGTATATTATAATTTACTTTAATGAAATAAGTATTGAAGTGTAATTCCAGGTTATACGAAAGAACAGAAGTGCTATTCACATGCAGCGACAGTGTATACATATTGCGCTTGCGCGAGTCGCATGCACCAGCATCTTCGCACGAGCCGCATGATCAACATCCGCCGCATGACCAGCACCCGCTGCTTGATCAGCATGTGCCGCAAGTGCAGCTTGAACCGTGTGATCAGCCCTTTCTGGAGGAGCCGCATCATAAGCACACGTCCCAAGAGCACTCATTACATAAGGAAATTGCAGGTAAGTGACAAAAATGAATCGTAAGTTTTTGTATAAGTTTCACATTACAATTTCTTTCAGACAAAGTTTAATTATTTTTAACATGTATAAAATTTTACATAAGAAACAAACTGAACATAAGTATAGTAGCATAATTTATGAATTATATGATTATACTTCTAGCTCTAACGTCTTCGCTTCGCGAGCTGCCCGCTTCGCCTTCGCTACAAGTGCCGACGATGTCGTTCACACAAACATATGACTTGGATCAGTTGATCAAAAATGCAGGTAGTGCTTTTTAAGATTATTATTAATATTTATGTCACGTATAAGAAATTAATAATTCATTAGAAATATCTTATTGAGAAATTCTCTCTTACTTTTAAAAAATATCATTGCCGTAAGTAAGTTACAGATAACTTACAGATAAATATATTTGTTAAATAAATTTTCAGGCTTAGAAAATATTCTGGAGAAAAATTTCGTTTTAATGGGAGGATTAAAGCATGATTTGAACAAGAAATTATTTGAAATGGAGGCGAATGTTGAAGCTGTGAGTTGTGACTTTTTTGAAAATACATATAACAAATCAAAGATAAGGGTTTTGACTAAGTTTTAGTACTTATACTAATTTTATAGTCGCGAATACCTTTGTTATGCTTTTACGGTAACTGTTGGTTTTTATGGAATATGCTTTAGATGTGGCATCAAAATGAACTAGCCTTTTTTTAGTGATTCAAACAAAAATGATAGACAAGAGAATTTTAAATACAGGTTATGTCTATTATTCCATGCATTTAGAATGATGTGTTTTTTATGACAGTTTACAAAAATTAAAAAGGAATATTGATTTTTAAAAAATCTCACATTGAATCATTTATAGACGGGAAGGGGTTGAAGCAAAACGACTGATCTTTCGAACATGCCTCTCCTTGTGGGAATCTGATAATGAAAGTAGCCTTATACAAGTGATTAGATATTCAATTAACAAGTAATACTCCAGCGCAAGGCGGCGGTGAGCGCGTGCGCACCGCACTTGGCGTTGGCGAGCCGCGAGCTAGATCCTTTGCCGACGTTTGACCGACTCGCCGATAGATGTACTGCAGTGCAAATGTAATATATGTTTGATTTTTTTGTATCCTAAGTTTGTATATATATACAATGTTATTTATAAAGGTCAGAAAAAACTGTAAAATGACAAAAAAAATTCAGGAATAGAAATATTCGAACTAGAGAATATTTGTTGTTTGTTTATATGTTTGCTTTGTTTAGCTATGGGCTAATTTGTTTTATTTATGTGTATTTGTTTTTACTTTTAGCAAGATAGATTTGGGTCATTGTAAGATGTAAGATTTAATAATGAAAAAACCTGAAAATAAAAAAATAAAACATTTATTGAACAAATTATACATCATAATAGGTTTGTACTTTTTACTTATTTTATTTTGTAATGAACAAAATATTATAAATATTTCAGGTATTACCCCGGTCCCAGCGTGAATGTGACTCCATCGGGAAGCCAATCTACTACCCCGCGAAATAAAATCAATTAAGAATTAAAACACCTAGGGATTTTGCTTTAAGGATAAATATTACAATGTTTTTTACTCTTAGTGTCGATATTTAAATCTTTGGTTAAAATTTATCCATAAAAGTATTACACTTTCTATTAAAAGTATAAAAACATCACCCGTTAAATGTCAGGACACGATATGCGACGAATCAAGGCAAGGCTTAATTAATTTTATTAAGACTGACGTAAAGCAATATGAATTTATTAAATAAGTATTTTAACTACTTATAATATGTTTTATATCCTAAAATAAATTGCCGTTTTGTAAGAAAAAGCTTCAGGCTTTCTTCTCTCTGTTTCTGTTTTTAAAAAGCCGCATTAAGTGTATTTCCTCATGTTGAGGTAGCGACGCTTCACTGGAAAATGGAATGCGTCCGGAGATTCCGATACTTATTAGTTAAAAGTTTGATAAATTCTAATAAAATTACAAAAGCAAATCTGCCTGTTATAATCGATTTGAAGAAATGCCAACTTAAAGTTGAAACTATAACTAATATTTAATTACTACTAATTACGTTACGTTAATACTAATTCATTTCTACCCACCTGTTGACTATGCATGAGACAAGGATCTTAGACGAGGCACATAAAGCTTTTGCACGATTAATTAATGTAATAACATAAATGTTTACACAAAGTTTATCAACGGAACTTCATAATCAATGAATATGGCAAAAACATTTTTGTGTTTATCACGTTTGGGCAACTTACCACACGATATTATTATTCGGTCCACGCTAATCGTTTATTGTGTTCGATTTTAATTGAAATAAAATTATATATCTCAATAATTATGATGTATTTTTGCGCTATTAATTGAGACATTACGCGTGTCGTTTATTTCTTAACAAACTTATTTCTTAAACGAACCGTAATAAATAATTTTATTTTTTCTAATAAAAAGAAAATTGCGAATTGCATCATTCCTAAAATCACAGGCCGCTAATTACGTGAAGAAAAAAAAATTAAAACGAAAAAAATCCAAACCGCGCGAATAAGGTTTATATTATTTTTTATATTTGAAAAGGTTATAGGAAGTCAAAATGCTAGTTTCGTGTTTGAAGTTGAACGGGGTTCGTCCTCTGTATTCAGTGATTAGAAAGAGTTCTCAAAAAGTGGAAGATATACTATGTCTGTACGGCGACGAGACCTACGACTTCAAGGACAGGTATCGAGTCCTGGATGAAAAGGACTACAGCAGATTCATCAGCCAGCGGTCCATGAAGCGAGAACCGGCGATCACTCGATCTATGAGTAAGTATTGATATTAATTAGAAGCAAATTAATCAATTAAATTACGACGATATATGTTATAATAATCTTTTGTCCATACAATAATATTCAAACGTGTTGTTAGTTCATTCGCTTATAGTAAATAATTACATTTACATTGGACAAATAAGGATCAATATCGCCACGACTATTTTGCTAAAATGCAATAAACCAGTACAGAACGAAAATCTGGTATACGTAAAATAAATTAATCAAATAGGGTGTTATAAAATTGCATACTTATTTATATGCATATTTTATTAATTTTCAATTGATATTTCGTATTGTGTGTAGATAATAAAATATTTGTAGAATACACATATATATTAGATCAAGTCCTTCATTTTAATTTATTAATATTAATTGTCACGTCATCTCATTGTTTTGAGGTCAAGTTGTAATCTACCACAGGCCACACACTTGACCTTGATGTTAACAATATAATAATGGTAACAGCATTCTGTCTGTGTTTTTAACATTATAAATATTCTTAAAAAACTTCATTAATATTATTAAAAGTGATGAAATTTTACCTTTTTGAAAGTGCTCAAAAACTTATATTATATACTCAATAGATCTTCTCTTTGCTGTGATATAGTCTTGTTTCAAATATTTAACACAATTTAAAAATCCTAGCATATTATAATATGTTAGAGTCAGACAGACAAAAGACCCCGGTTGGAATCCCAATTGAATATCTTTTTTTCTATTCCTTTAATACAGTAAAAGCATTATTAATTTATAGACTTCATAAGGTTTTGAACAAAAACATTTCAATTTATATAGTATATCATAACTACTATAGTAAGATATTATATGTGGTTAAGCTACGCTTCATTCATTCATTTAAAATAACAAACAAAACTATTTCACTTATAATTAATATCCTTACAAAAGTACTACACTAATCGTAATTGCCAACAATGTTCTCCGCAAAATGATTATTTATTGTCGTATAGAATACACTAAACTCAAAGCATATATACTTTAATAAAAGTCAATGAACCAATTTAAATGAAATGATTGCGAATTCTCATATCAGACGCGTTTCCAGAAAAACTGTTATCATTATGTAACTGACCCGCTATCACTGTGACCCGATATTCTGACGCAACACAACGCGTTATACAATAGTCTATTGACTACAACGCTATAATCGATTTTAAAACCGTTAAAATCGATATATGACATGAACATAAAGGACCGGCTACCACAATACAATATAAGTGTAAAAGTTTGTTTGTCCGTAAATCACGCTGAAACTACAGAACGGATTTTGATGAAATTTGGTATATAGACGCAGTATGAGCTGACTTAGATGATAGAGAATTATTTATTTATTTTTTAAAACATCAACTTTATTCCAAATAAATGCTCTCTTGGGATAAACCAGAAATTTTGACACCCGGGACGAGCTTCTAGTATTAAAATAATATTAAGAATTAACAAAGCCGCCCCAATTTTTTTTTGCAGAAAAAAAATAAGCTTTGAATAAACAATCTTTATATTCATATCTCTTAAGTAAATAATCTTACTAAATACATAATTTGCTGGCGGAGTAATTCATTATTTTACTAGGTGATGAAGTACAATCACAAATATACACATAACTAGCTGCACGCCTCGGCTCCGCCCGGGTAGTTATTTATCGTTATTGAATTAATATACAATATATCTTATAAATTGGATCAAACTGCAAATGATGTACAAATTGGATTAAAATCGATTGAGCAGTTTAGGAGTCCATCGCGGACAAAGTGACAAATAACTTATATTAGGATTACGAATATAATTTCAAGACGAACATTTCCAGCATCCCTAGCCTACAAGATCGGCAAGGAAATGATCTCGTTGGCGGAGGGAATGCCCAATGAGCAGATCTTTCCCTTCGACCGGATCGAGATCAGCACCAAGACTGGGGGGAAGATTCTGCTGGAAGGGGATGAGTTGGATATGTCTCTGCAGTACTTGCCATCTCAGGGGTAGGTATCGATTCAAAATAGAATACAAGTTGAGTTGATGTTTCATATGGCTGAAATATACCTGGTGAAAAAGAAACTGAGCTGTTATATTATGCAATTCTCTATTTAAATCGTAAATTTCGTCAAAATCAGTTCAACGGTTTTTGCGTGATAATGATCACAAATATTAAATGTAGTATTTATAAATATTATCTCAAACAATATTTTATTATTTTCCCTATTGCTCCCTTCTGTCATGATCTGTATATAAATCACTAACTGTTAACTAACTATATAACTCTGCCCAAAACTATACATAGACCTCTTTCAATATCGTTTCAATCCCACAAATATTTGTATATATGTTAACAATCACTCTGCGTATTGTTTAACAAATATTTTTATCGTTTCAAAATTTCTGAACGACAGGAATATGCATCCTTAAGATTAATCTTCTCCTGATTGCCTAAGGCAACTTAAAGGTTGAGAAAGTTTTAAGAAATAGAAAAAATTTGATCATAAATAATACTGAGAAATTTTTTGAAAGAATAGAATAGATAGTGATCTTAGTATCACGGGTGGTCGAGAGGCTAGGCGTTGCTACGGTTAGGCAAGAAACGCAGGTTCGAATCCTGCCTCGTGGTCAAATTTTTTCTATTCTTTCAAAATTTCTCATTTATAAAGCATTTCAATGCTATAAAACTAAAAATTAAATAAATAATACTTTCAAAATTTCTCATAAAGCATTTCGATGCTAAAAAACTAAGATTTAAACCTTTAAGGTTACCAAGTCTGCTGTCGCTCCTCCGTGAGTTTCAACAAGATGTCCACCGCCCGCCCCCACTGGAGCGCGACGTGCTCATCACCAACGGCAGCCAGCACGGCATTTACCAGTGCGTGGACCTCCTCGTGGACCCTGGGGATCCCGTCATCACCACTGAGTTCACATTTACCGGGTTCAATAGCGCGGTATGTTACCTTCGAAGCATGCTGTAGCTATTTAGTGATTCTTTGAGTCTGGGATTCTCCAGACAAGTGATAGATTATTGAAAATAGCGTATCAAACTATCAGCTTAAAGTTAAATAATCAAAAAATTTCCAGCTCCGTCCGTACGACCCAGAAATCCTCGCCATCCCAGAGGATGAGGATGGTCTCATCCCCTCTCTACTAGAAGAGTGTCTCTCTCAGCGCTCAGCTCTAGGTCAACGCATGCCCCGTCTTCTCTACACCATACCCACGGGGAATAACCCCACTGGAACAGTTCTGCCGGCTCACAGACGAAGACAGATATACGAGCTAGCATGTAAATACGACTTTCTGATTGTGGAAGACGATCCATACGCGTTCTTGAATTATACTGATGTGAGTATGAACTTCACATTATGATTTGCTTGTGGTGTTTTTGTGTTGTAACGTGTGTTCGATAAGTAGGCCTTCAAAATGTTGCATTTTTTAATGCTATTACTTAGAAGGAAAATTCATAAGGAATAATTGCAGGTTAAAATATCTGATACTTAATTTTCATGACAAATTGATCTCGTTTTCTTATAATTACTAAAATTCAAGGGCCACTAAAGATATCAAACAATTCTATAACACATTTAAATAAAATTCTGTATGTGTCACTTCCTTATTTAGTTTTATAATGCGATATATATTTTAAAGTGTATAAGGTTAAAAAACTGTCTACACACGTAAACCGCTATAAATTTCGACGTATTTTGCTCATGCAACTTTTTAACAAAAAGTATATTTATAAATATGGGCTTTGTATTTCACAACATATACGCAGTAGACGAGTCACGAAAAAAGTACTATATTATATTTTATGAAATTAACTAATAATATACGATACAGTATAATTAACACAACATTAAAATTATACTTAATAGTAAACAAATAAGGAAATACAAATAACATAGATAAGAACTGATAATTAACTTCCAATGAGACATGATTCACAGCTAAATCTGATTGAACTAATTAAGTATCAACAATAAATAATCACAACAATTTAATCGGCTTCATAAAAACAATTCAATTTTGACGACTTTCAATTTCTTAATCATTTAAATAATACAAAATACCTTAACACTTTTATTAATATTGACATACCAATATCGTGGGTAAAAAAATACCATCATGACGATGCAAAGAATGAATCAAAATATTTAATAAACTAAAAGCTATCACTTAGGGGTTATCTTTATCGATGGGGGTTTATCGAAAAAGGTAAAACATTTGTTATGTCAAAATATTGTAATTTTTTGTAATCTTGTGTTTTTAAACGTCATATAACATGATTGGATCAAAAGCTACTATAAATATTATACTAGCTTAGCCCCCGACTCTTCTGTAGTGTAAATGACTAACAAGTAACTGTGCTGATTCAGATTCTAATCTATCTTTAAGCAAAATTTAATCTAAATGTTGTTGCAATAAGTCGTTAGCTCTTCCTCATCAGCTTCAATTATAATGAGTGCTTTTACCAGCAAGTGGTGATTCATTTTGTAAAGTTAAGTAGGCTAGTCCCCTAACAAATAAAATGACCTTTACAACTCAAAATGAACTTTAAAACTGCATTACCTTCAAGAAAGGTGTTCGTGCATCACGTTGCTGTCAGCATTTTACGCTGATACGCGTCATTTTAGATTACATCCCGTTCGCATTCGATCACCATACAAGTCGCGCGTACTCATAACCATTAACCAAAGCTTAATTCTTCTATTTATGAATTATTTCAAAATACTCTGTACGGGTCTACCACGCCGTACACTTCATAATACTAGTTTACGATACAAGTACGAAGCCATCGCTAAATTCTGATCAGCGCCTAGGCTGTTTATTAAACGGCTGATATACATATTTCAGACGCGTCCCCCCAGTTTCCTATCAATGGACCAATGCGGTCGCGTGATCCGTCTCGACTCGGTGTCCAAGGTGGTGTGCGCGGGGCTGCGTGGCGCCTGGGCCACGCTGCCCGCCCCGCTGCTGCACCGCGCCGAGCTGCATATGCAGGCCGAGCTGCTGCATCCCTGCACGCTCGCGCAGGTGACGCCACCACACGATACGCCACACCATACCGCACCACTCCACGTCATATTACATGATAGAATATTAGAAAAACCTTATCTTAATTCTAAACTGATCCCCCTGCAGACATAATAGAACATTTTCGAACAAACTTACTATCTCACAAAAACGTTAACACGATTGGAAGCCCAAGTGTATTAAAACAAATAAAACAACTTAACTGCCACTGACGGCTCATATATTCCAACACAATTCAGTAATGGGCATATTACTTTATTAATTAATTTATTTAGAATAGCCTACAATTATTTACACCAACACAAAAATAAATATATCAAGTATATCAACATATTGTCAGTGCCTATCAGTAGTGTGAATTATTTCCTAGTAATACATTATTTTCGAGACACATTTCCAGAAAAGTTTTTAGTGTCAGCTCGCACCGGGGAAGTACCACACCAGATATGTAGTAGATGTAGATGCATGCCACGATGTTTCTGTATGGTGAGTGGGGAAGCCTTAGGTTAGTTTTCTTTTCCTCACCCGTCCCAGTCCATTCCGTCTTACCCGTCGTCAATCCTTTCCTTATCCCTTTCTCCTTAAAACGGTCAGCGCATTCGCAGAGGCACTACCTTTGCTAATGTTCATGGACATCGTCATGTGGTCATGGTGGTCGCTTTTCACTAGGCGAAGTACAAGCTCAGTCGCCCGCTATGATAAAAAAGCGTTGCAGTTGTTAAACGATTCAGCGATATTTTCAAAAAATATCTAAATACTTTTTGTTAGTAAATTACATTACAAGATGTGAAATAATAAATCAAGATCGGATAATACAAGCGAAGGCGGAAAATTGGACTAATTAATTCCTGTTAAAGTCAATTATCGTGAAACTATTATGTAAAATATACTGTCCTTGGCCGTGTGCTATCAAATGCGTTGACGCTGTACAAGGTCAATGATAATGATACCACAATTTGGTGAAATATGCGTAATATAAATGCAATTAAGTTATAAAACAATCGACATTACAGACCAATAAATTTTACGCTGTCTTTATATTAAGTTTATTATACTGCAGTAATATTTAAAAAAATCAATTTTTTTCACTGTCACTGATTTATTATTTTTTTTTATTTTATTAAGGCTCATTAGCAATTGTACATCGATACATTTTCATGTGATGATACAAAAAATTATATAAATATATATGTCATAATGAATCAATAAAAAATGAGCACAGCATGCACAATACAAATTAATTATTTCATAAAAAGTAATAATAATAATATAACAGTAAATAGTACATAAAAATCAGTAAAAGAAGTGTAAATTTAACATAATCCATTAATATATAGGTAAATTCATGACATTTTTAAAACTTATAACTAGGAAAAAAATTAGTTGGTACATAATTATACACTGACAAGGTTGATCATATTCAGCGTCTTTTTAAATTTCCCGATTGTGTCAAAATGTATATCTAATGTTTGGTTTATAAATCCATTATATTTTTTACATATTCGTGGCATGGGGGAGAAGGAACCCAACGTAGTCCTCATGACTGGTACCGATAATAGTGGGGCCGGCTTCCTAGGGAATTTACTAGGTGTGCGGAAGCCTATCAAGGAAAACAATTGAGGGCAGTCTGTTTGTCATTAATTTAAATGATTATATCATAACTGATGTATAGTATTATCATAAATATTATTTCACGAAAAAAGTTCCGCAGAGGCTAAGTTAATCAAGTATGTACGTAGTAAAAGTCAAAGTAAGCTAGATTTGAACTCTAGTTACTTATTTGATTCCATGACATAATATTATATACATTAAAAAGAGTACCCAAGGCCAGACTTCTATACTGGTCATGGTAAATATGGCGTATTATGGTAAAATTAGATCGATGCGGATGAGTCGTAATGATTTATTAAGCACCCACGCTTCATGCTGGCTGACGGATTTCAGATTTAAAATTATGCAAATAACATAATATGCAACAAACTATGCACACGTGCTATAACCTCTTGCTCGTGCTACACCTATGCTATATGCTATACATACATCGTTCATATTGAATATATTATGTAGTATAGGGGCAGGGTTTGGCAAAAATTTTCCCCGAGCCCGTATCTTATAAAATATTTTCCCATTTAAGAAAGGGTTGGGCATGTTATATTTAGGGAGTATATAAGTAAAAACGAACTGCGAAATGGTAGCATATTACTGTGATTCGTTCGGCGAGTGAGGGAGCCGGAGGCCCGTGTCCTTTTCCTTACCCTTGCCAGTCCTTTCCTTTATTCCTTTCGTTAATTCTTTCTTAATCCCTTTTATGGAAATTCGGCAAACCATTTGTGGAGGCGTAAGGTGGCGCAATCGCTTACGCCTCTTCAAATGTTCATGGGCGGTGGTAGCGCTTACCATCAGGCGTCCATACCAACAACGTGTTGCGGGTGGGCAGGTTATCCTGCACCGCGTGCTGGAGGCGCGCGGCTCGCTGGCGGCGCACGTGGAGCGCACGCGCGCGCTGTGCCGGCAGCGGCGCGACGCGCTGGGCGCCGCGCTGGCGGGCGCGCGCGACCTGCCGCAGTTCGCGCGCTGGGACACGCCGCGCGCCGGCCTCTTCTACTGGCTCACGCTGCACGACGTCCCCGACGCCTACGATATGGTGAGCCTCTCTGCTCAACCTGAACATACTATATCTACTTTGTCCCTTTACGAGCTTTTCCTTTTAGTTCTTTCTGCCATGTTTATCTTTATTATTTAGTAGTCCAAACGATTATTCTCCATATCCAATCTTGTCCTGAAATTGCGCATACTGATGGACTTACTATTCCATATGTGCGTGTATTTCCTTTACTTTTATAATGATTTATGTACTTTTTACTCATATTGAACTGTTACGTGTTTGTTCATTTCTTAGTGTTATTATTATTGCCGTATTTTTCAATGTGTGTCTTAAGTTGCAATAAACGTTTTTTCCTTTCTTTTTCTTCTTTCTTATGTATTAATTTTCATGTAAGTTGAACAATATCGCCACCAGGCGTTCCGTACGGCGCTGTCGCACGGGCTGCTGGTGTGCCCGGGGCAGGCGTTCACGTTCGCGACGCGCGCCCCCGCGCCGCACGTGCGGCTCACGTTCACGCGCGCGCCGCTGGCCGCGCTGCGCGGCGCCGCCGAGCGCCTGCGCGACGTGCTGCGCGCCGAGAGCGCGCGCCCGCCGCGCCGCCTGCGCGCCACTGACGGCTAGCGGACCCTTTGAACGAGGTAAACTCATCTAGTAATGATCGATGCAGTAAAATCTTTGAATTCAGTTTTCTCTCATAGTTCCTTCGAGGAAAATTTTCTATCTTCGGTATTAAAAGTGTAATCCCTTTAGGTGGTATTATAAAATTCAACTCTGTATAATATATAATTCTTAATAAAGAATTGCATGTTCTTATGCAACTAAAATTAAAAAACGCGATTACAGATGGCGCTATTAGCAATACTAATTGTTCTATATTGAAGTGAAACTTCTTTAGAATCGTTGTGATTTCAAACCTGATGCAACGGAAAAACGACAGGTAAGAGACACAAATACAAAAATGTGTAGAATGAAGCCGGCAAAGAATGAGACAGAAATATACATACTACGATTTACTGAAGTTTCACTTCAATCGTGTGTGAATCGCACACACACGTTTTTTTTTTGTGTTATCTAAGCTAATCATTACCTAAACAAATAATATAATACCATACTAGTTCCTAAAAATACTATTGACGATTGCAGATACTACTTATGAAATTTTTGATGGGTTGCGTAATGAATTATCTAATTAAGTAAGAAAAGATAGATGACGCTGTTTTCAATATACGAGTATAATATTGTACGTAAGGTTCTTTAGATCTGTATTAATTAGAGAGTATGAGTTATTTTTCTTTTATATTCTAGAAGCAATTTTTCAATTCTTGGTTAAGTTGTTTCGAAATTGTTGTTTTTTTCTTCAAGTAAGTCCTTAATACTTGAAAGTTTAGTAATGTGGTTTTTGTAGATTATCACATAGATGTCGCTAGAATAAATACTTTTACTGTAAAATATTATTTTAATTTAAGAAATATATGTAAATCTAATATATAAGTCATCACAGCTAATTTATGTAAATATTGAAATTTATGTTAAATATTAATTAAGTAATTAATGAGATTAAAATTTTTACTACTGAAAATGAGTATAATTTAAAACTGTAGTTCTACTGGATACAAGATGGCGCTATAGAGGACAGGAAATTTGGTAAATAATGTTATTGTCTGTTATTAATTTACATTTGCAGTAGTTTTATCACCTATTTGATAATAAATAGCTATTTACTAATTGATCCGGTTTTCATTTCTCTAACAATTTTAACTGACAAGCTCACACTGGAAATCTTTAAATAATAATGTAAATTTCATGAAAGGATGACAATATAAGAATAGTAGTTGGTACGTGTCCATTATTCTATAATAAATAGGATTCCATTGTTCAACATATGTTGCAAAAACGTTTTAAGTAAATGAAAGATAACGTGAATAAATAATGATTTATTGTATATTGTCACTATTTACAATACTAGACACTACGTATAGCATGGATATATTTATCTTTCAGTATTACATTGGTTTAACTTAATTTATTATTTTTTTATATAATTATTTTTTAATAATATATAATTATTTTTTTTATTTTGCAAACCGTATTCAATCCAAGTGTGAGTCAATTATATAGTTTCAAGTTTCTGAACGCAATGTCAGTTACCAGTCTTAGCTAAAGCAGTCAGTATTTTTGGCGCTATTGCATTGTTTTAAACTTGACGTTAAACGAGACACCCGAACTAAAGTACCTGAACTGTACCGAATACTAACATATATTTAAGTTGTTTATTAACATGTCTTCTTGTATTTTATATGGATCTCTGTGTGTGAATTAAACAGATAAATCACAAATAACTAATACTATACTGGGCCAAACTAAGGTTTTCACAATTTCTTTAATTTAAACCAGTTTTATTAAAACTGAGTGTATTTCCTAAACAAAAAGCGCATAAAACCAATTGTATTCTAGTCTCCTATCACATAGTCTTCTTTAGACCACCAAGAACTACAAGTATAGGTATTTTTCAAAATAAGCAAAGTGAAAGCAAGCTCAATAATGAGTGATATAAACAAACCGTCTGTCGTCTGTCTGTACATCCTCAATAAGGGCCTAGTTAGCGCCCGCTGCAATCCGTTACTCGAGCGTAGAGTAACTTGCAGACAGACACTCGAATTAGAAACGAAGAAAGTGTTATAATTGCATTTCAAATTATACATTTTAAATTATAATGGGTTCATTTGTTTCTAATTAAATTCAAGAACTGCTCGATGGATTTGAAAAATTCTTTTATCAATAAAAAGCTGCATCCAAAGCTTTATAAGAATATATATGTTTGTAAGTTATACAAGCGATAGCCTATAGCCTTCCTCTATAAAAGGCTATCTAGCACTGAAAGACTTTTGCAAATAAAAGTACATATTATGTACTTACCTTCCTTTCCGTGTACCTGTTTAAGTAAACAAGTAACCAAATATATTAATTAATTAGACAATCAATGTTGTCCATTTTGTCGAGACTTGCAGTATTTAAATACTTAGGTAACGAAATATTTAGGTATGCAGATATAAATAGTATTTATTACTCGAATGTTTTTGCTACAGTGTTCGCTGAGTATACAGGCTTTTGAGAAAACCTATTTAATGTAAATGCTCTACATTATTATTCTTTTATTTGTCTACTAATCTTTTCAATTTATTTCACATACCAATATTATGTTGTTCAATAAGTGCCATACGATTGAAGTCTGAAGAATCTGCTAATTTAAATATTAATGGATCTAATGACATGATAGTAGGTCAAGTTTAGTGGCTAGCGGAGTTACTACTCCGGTGAATAATATGTCTTTATAAAGGGGAGACGGCGCGTACGCAGTCCCCACTACCAAAAATTACGCGTCCGAGTTATCCACATTAGGGATAATCGCAGAGGTCAACCCCGCCGCAGTGCAATGGAGGGGCCTCGCTCTGGGGGAACCGCCTTCCTGATCACGGTGTCCCCTACGCCAGGTAAGTATGATTTGGTCACATCGTCCAAAGTTCTTATCCTTTGCTGAATAACATTTCAATAGCGCGACTTCAACAAATACTGCCAAATCACACGCGCCATCTCTACCATAAATGTTGAAACTAGCTCTATGTTGGTGAAGCTCTACCAAAACAGCATAAAAGCGCCATCTACAATGGTCCAGGTGTAACACACACATAATATTCATATAGACTCCGACTCTATAATATTATCATTCTCACTCTGTATTATGGTCTCTAAATGGTCATTCTCTTTAAAAAATAGTATAGAGACAATATATATATATAAACTAATCAAGATGGACGTATCAACAATGACATTTATAAAAAGTTTTACATCACAATATATCATAAAATACATCGCAATAAGTAACATGAGGTAAGCCACAAAATCATCGGTGCGTCTGCGTCTACGCCGGCATCACTCTGCTCGAACTTTCTCATTATTAGCGCAAAGAGTTGTTTTATTCCATCGTCGCTCAGTTAGCTAACAATTTCCCATTTACCTCCACTCATCTATACTTAACAGCGAAAAATGCTCTTTATTCCCTACTTGTAGAGTTTCAAATCTATTATTGCAAATACGCACGTAAATCAGCATATTTCAGGAGAGACGACGAGTTCAGCTTTCAGTCGTATTCGTTTGAAATAAAGTTGCTTTCAGTGTGCAGACTTGTCGTTAAGGAGTCGTCGAGATAAAGGAAATAAGCGATTTAATTGGCGAACGATTATTCGTTGGATTCTAAACGATTCGCTTTTTGGAATTAGTGTGGATTTTGGCGTGTTTTGTGGAAATTAATTTTAAAACTGATTTCATATAAACATAAATTATGAGATAGTTATTTCTTTATATGTTTAATTAGTAGAAAGCATTTTTGTAAAGTATTATTAAATAATAAGTACAGTAGTATATTTATCAAAAATATGAAAGTGAACCTATTTTGGCTACCTGTCGTTGGACAGCTTGGAAGCTTAGCTTAAACCACTGAACAAATTTTAATGAAATTTTAAGAAAACATTGTGTTTTTTTGTACAATAACTCTTTATGTTAAGAATAGAATAAACAATATTCTGTGGATTTTTACTGATAAACGTAAAGATTTAAAATTATGCATTGATTTTTTTGAATGATGTCACAAAATACTGACAGTGACACGTCGCACAGCAGCATGCATTTGAGTCACCTTCGCAGCTCACAGCAAGTTCTTTGCGGCAAGTGTGGTGGGTCTCAAAAAAAATCTGGACAACGGTTGCGCTTGAATCGGTAAATAACCTATATATTTTAATAGCAAGTTATCTTAAACAATACTATTTAAAATAAATTAAGAATTTTCCTTACATATATCTATGGAATTGAATATCTTATTGAATCCACAATAATGTAATAATACCTTAGAAGTATTGTTAATTGAACGTTTAAAACTAAACTTACTTCAATACTTGAATGAATATTTATTTATCCTATGTTATTTATTAGTTTATGCAATGATCCACGTACAACGTATGTATCGCACATTTTCTGTGAGATTTTTTTACTATACCGTCGGATAAGCTCACCTCAATTTTTTTCCAAAACACTTCATATCCATAACAGAATATCCATCTTAAGTTTTTTTCCAAGATTTAGTATCATTCGTAGTTTCGCAGAGCACAAAGCATCCAGTGATTACAACATCACAGAACCGACGTGTTTTCAAACAAAATAATCCGCACACAATGGAAATTTGCGCAAATCTCTCTCGAGTATTTATTATTGTGTCCGCCATAACACCTCTTTGGATCGGACCACTGCGCCGCCTCAGGTAACATTCAAGTATCTTAAGATAACTACGATATAAATATCTGTCACGAGTCGCATTTCTTCCTGTGTTTGAATTGTTTTTTCTCATCATCAAATTATATATTTACCGCAAAAATTAGTTATAAGTTTCAAATATTCCATCAATATCTATACTGATTTGTATATACATAGATAAAAGCCTCGAATAATATAAGCTTTTTAACTGGATTTAATATTTGTTTAGTTTATATCTTATAAAATAGCCAATAATGATGCAGTGCTAGACAATAATAAGTGAAATGAAATGTAGAGACCGACAGGGAAATGGGAAATGGAAAACTTAACGCAATTAACGAGTTCTCATTGTGACGGATGTGGCGCGAGTGGAACGTTCTGGATGTTTCTAGATATAAAAACCTAAATGCAGGAGAGTACCTACTACCTACATTTATATATGTCATCTACTATACTATATAGGCTTAGTAAAATCTTTGGAAAGTATAGATTTGTAAAAAAAATAAGTGGCAAATAAATCGGAGCAATTCTATGTTAACAGTTCTATAGATATCCTATAGATAGTGATAACAGGCGAATTTATCACAAGGTGATGCCTCAGGTTTTACAAGTTTTCGCACGTGTCTTACGGTTGATTTAAATTTTATGAAGATCTAAAAATAATTATGTTATCCATCCAGTCAAATTAATGTGTACTTAAAAATGCAATTCGGGTTGGCATTAACTATTTTTTAATGTACAGGTACATAAGAATAAGAAGAGCACCTTATAGACATGACTAAATAAAACATATTATAACATTTCACACACACACATATATATATATATATATATATATATATATATATATATATATCGCTAGCTCTCATCACTTCTCCCATACCAATCATTCGGAAGCTGGATGCATCTTTATGACTTCCTCATTTCATAATAATTCACAGCTCAGACCGCCAATTTCTAGATTCTAATATATTGAAAATTAATGGAAGTGGAAAATGGAACTAAACTGGTAATTTATTTTAATTTGCAATTTATGCATAATGATATATATAAGACTACTAACTCCACGCCCCGTCTCCGTCCGGATAGTCATTTATCGTTATTATAATAATATAAACTATCCTACCTTTTAAGTTGGAGCAAACCGACAATGGTGTTTGCTTAAAATCGGTTGACTACGAGTTTATGAGTTATTATTTATTATTATTATGAGTCCATTGCTAACAAAAAACCTAATTTATAATACATATAAACTAAGATAATAATATGTATGTATATGAATACCATTATTTCATTTTATTCAGCTCCCAGCTCCCTTGTTAAAGATGCGCACACAGCACTAAGAAAATAAATAATTAAATTGTTTAAAATAATCTTGAACCTCAAAGTAAATTCAAACAAAGTCCTTGTTTGGCTTTATTTTTGGTCAAGTAAACATAACTGGTTGGTTTACCATTAGCGAAACATATTTTTGTCACAACATTGAAATCTAAGGGAGCGAATTTAGTCAGTTCACATCCAGGAGGATTAGATGCTTTGTATTTATTTTAAATTATTTATATGTTTAAACAATAATTTCGCTGAAAGCATCTATCAATATTTGTTATAAAGATACCGCCTGTATATTTTATTCAAGTAATATTAAATGAATTAAAATCACCAGTAGGTAAAACAAATATGCAATTACTGAACCGCTCCTAATCAATGTGTGCATCTAATTATTTTCCTTCATAATGCGTTACAAATAACCCACTACCCTCCGATATTAAGGGGCTAATAACCATAAATATCTATGGAGTGTAATATTATAACAAATATTAAATTATTAGCGAATATTACAATAAGCTTACGCATAATCTTCTAAACCTCAACCACGACCTCATACTGTTATTTTGTCTGTGGTATTAATATAATGATAAGCGATATTCGCCCCTATTACAATTACTTAACATTCACTTTCGATGTTGAATCGTAGGCTATTCTATAGGACTTTTTTTTTCTTGAAAATAATTGGTGTATTCAATTTTGTACCGTAATGTAAAGTGATAAAAGTGATTGTGGCTTACATTATTTTAATTGAAACACTCGATATGTAGTGTTTAAGCGACATTTCACGGTTTGATGCGTGCAAAGAATATGCGACAAATTTATATACAGAGTGTTTATTCAATTTATGATTTTATTTACAATGACGTTTCGAAGATACATTTGAGCATGGCTTATTAGTACAATGTTTCTTGTGAATTATAGATTCACTACAAAAACTATAAAGAGTGAGAAATTTTGAAAGAATAGAAAAAATTTGATCACGAGGCAGGATTCGAACCTGCGTATCTTGCCTAACCGTAGCAACGCCTAGCCTCTCGGTTCGCAGGTTCGAATCCTGCCTCGTGATCAAATTTTTTCTATTCTTTCAAAATTTCTCATTTATAAAGCATTTCAATGCTATAAAACTAAAAATTAAACTATAAAGAGGACGTTGCTGCATGTTTGTAATGTTAACATAAAAACTGCTGGACTGATTTCACGAGTTTTATTATTTTAAAGTGGTATTTTTTTTTCAGTCAATCTAATTTCTAGTTTTAATAAATGATAATTCTAAACCGATTATTGAAATTAACAGCATTTGATTTTGTATAAATAATGTCAATGTTTAATTAATTTTTAAATGAATACAGAATCCTCAATCAAAACTGAATGGGGACAATTACGGAGATTTAATGAGTACTACAGTTCAGGCTCGACCTAAACTAACATCACTTTCACAAGTTTAATTAAATCCAACTTCATTAACTAATTTAGATTTGTTTAACTTGTTATACCAACTAGCCAGGATAGCTGGATGTGAATACGTACTTATATACCTGCGAGACGATTTCATATACGTAAATATTATTGTGGTAAATTTTAAATTATGTTTTTTGACGATTCAAAAAGATACAAGGTCATAGAATTCTTCTTAAATAAACACATTTTTGAGTTTAAGCTGATAAAAAGGACACACTTTCGCATTTTCGTTTAAGTATAGCTTTAAAAAGCAAATCATTTGTTGTCTTAAAACCTATTTTGTCTCTTCTTTTGAAAAACATTGTTTTGCTCTTAAAAATCAACACACAAATTCTTTCTATACTCGATATTTTTATACAGATATTTCAATTTGAACACCCCGTATTAGCGTGCAATTCACGCCCCTCGGATTAGTTAACGCATTAACGCTTTTTTGTGAAGTCGGATCAATGCATTGTGCGCGTGTTTGTAACGAAACATAATGTTCATCGTTAAGCCATTACTGGAGCTATTAGCGGGATGTTTGTTATTTATTTATCAACCGACGTTCTTAAAACGGAGATGGTACACAAATCGACTGTATTATTTCGTCTGACTAGTTGCGCCCCGCGGTTTCACCCGCGTAAGTCTGTATCGCGTTGGGATATCGGGATAAAAAGTTGCTATGTGTTATTCCAGTTGTTCAGCTATCTACGTACCAAATTTTATTGCAATCGTTTCAGTAGTTTGTACGAGAAAGAGTAACAGACATACCGCATACATCCACACATCCCTCACAAACTTTCTCATTTATAATATTAATAGGATAGACAATTGTCATTTAGTGCCCCCAGGGTCACTGGTGATCTATTTCGTAGACAGGAATTATTTGCAGTGGAGGTGGTGGAATGGTAAGCGCTACCACCGCCCATGAACATTTGGTGAGGCGGAAGATATTACGCCTCTTCAAATGGATTGAAAGACTGGGAAGGTAAGAAAAAGGAAGTGGACTCCGGCTCCCACACTCACAGAACGAAACTCAGTAGCATGCTATTATTTCACGCCGGTTTTCTGTGGGGTGTGGTACTTCCCCGGTGCGAGCTGGCCCAATTCGTGCCGAAGCGTGCTCGGCTCCCACGTCAAAACTATTTAAACGATTCTATTAACAGTTCATTACGCATAATAAGAAATGATTGTATGAAAGAAAAATCTAAAAAATATATAAATAATAAGAGTAACACATATGTTAGATAACCAAAGACTTCGATTCTTATAAATTTATGTAGGACACCTTTTGGTATAGAAAATTAACTAAAACACTAATTATTGAGTTCCTTGCTTTACTATATTTGTACCAAAAGCGATGGATGATGTTTTCAGCCTACTTGCTTGTAAAATAGTAATTATTTTCTATTGTTTTCTACATTTAGTTTTAACTTTCCGTATTTTTTGTTTCTTCTTTCTTAACTTCAGACACAACACAAAATGGCTAAAATTTATAAATTAATTCAATATAAACACTGCTAACCGACGTGTGTATGTTTTTCCCACATTTTTCCTTTAACTGCAAGCGTTACATGCATTCACGTCAGGTGTGAGGGGCCGGAGGGGGCTGGCGGCAGGGGGGGGGGAGGTGACTGAATTCGATTCCCGGCTATTGAAAAGTTTCAAGAGGCGAAAAGCTTCGACAAACGAAGCTAAGTGAATTTCGAGCCCTCAGATGGCGCAGGGAGGGATTGGTGCGATTTGTTTGTGATCTTTTTTTTTTTTTTTTTTTTTTATGTCATAGCGGGCAGCTGAGCTGGTGGTTCGCCTGATGGTAAGCGATCACCACCGCCCATATACATTCGCAATGGTAGTACCTCTGTGAATGCGCTGCCCGCTTTTATAGGGTAAGGGAAAAGGAAAGGATTAACGACTGGAAAGAAGGAATGGACTAGGACGGGTGAGGAAAAGGAAACGGGCCTCCGGCTCCAACAGATAACTCAGTCTATTTTATAGAAAGACGTCACTGATAAACAAACATGTAAAAGATATAACAATAAATATATAATAACAATGTGTTTTAACGTAGCCTCTATCATGATTGTATTATATTATCAGGCGCATTATATATTTACTAGGTGTGATAACAGCACATGTGGGAGGCAAACGGCATTACAAAGATGCGCAGTAATTTAAATATTAAAAAATGATGTCATCTTTGGATACATTGAATATCTTCTCTTCATAATATTCCTGTACATTAGCTATCTACGTCGCTTTTCTATGAAATACTTTATATGAAAGCACTGAGGCGTAATAAATCTACAGAAAACAGCAAACGAGAAACATAATTTATACAGTGTAAGTTCATTTTATAATCAGTGCTTAAAAGTTGTCTAATTTCTATCACATCACAGTGCTACAGGGTTTTTTCATGATGTAAAAATAAAGTATTCATATACAAGTGTCTGTCTACACTTGATTTGTAATTGTTTGTACAACCAGTAAAACACACAAACATTTGTGAGTACGTCTCTGCGTGAGCGGCTTGGTTCCAATTTTTATCAATCCCATTTTATTTCCCCTTACGAAAGTTTTCCTCCAATTTCGCGCGCTCGACCCGCCCCCTAGTGAGGTGCCTGTATGTCTGAACATCGATAGAATATTCTTATCCATAAATGCAATCGTATGTGGCAGACGCCATTTTAAGACGGTTTTAATAAAATTTTATTTAGACTTATCTAAATTAGTGTTTATTTATAGTCTATACTATATATTTCTTGAATACACTATCTATAATAACACAATAATACAATGCTGACGAGTATGTTAAGCGCCACTGAACCGATTTTGCTTCGTATCTGCTGAATACGAATTTAATGAATAATGACAGTGAATGTATTTATATATATTTATTATAATAATTAAAACGGTTTACTACCGATTACAATGATTATATAGTAATTTGTACATGATACAAATTCACGTTACAATTTTTAAACAATATGCATAACATAAATTACAAACAAAATCAGTATCTACCAAATCTCCTTATTAATTACTAGCGATGCATCCCGGCTTCACCCACGGTAAATATAGACTATAGTTTCCTCAATAAAGGGACTCTCTAACACTGAAAGAATTTTTCAAATCGGACCAATAGTTTAGTGCGTTCAAACATGCAAACAAACTCTTCAGCTTTATGATATTAAAATGTATAGATGATAATAGTTATAGTTTTTGTTAGTTTATTGTATTCTTATTATTCTCTTTCTAAATAATCGATAAAAGAACATCGATATGCGGCCATCTCTTTCAGAACAGAGCCGTAGATTGAGAGGAGGTATCGTCACTCGGCGGGAATCGAACTCCGACACCGACACTTCCTACCGGTGACCCAATATAGCCTATTCTAATTGTCCATATATTGTAATTTCTTCATTTTTGTTTTTTCTATTGTATAAGAAATAATCTTTATGAAAAAGTCTTGATTCATATTATAAATAAAATGTAGGTATATCTATTAGTCATAAGTTACTACATAGTATAAAACGAAGTCACTTTCCGCCGTCTGTGTGTCTGTATGTTTAGCTCTTAAAATAACGCAACAGACTTTGATGTTTTATTTTAAACATAGAGTGATTCAAGAGAATGGTTATATGTATAATGGAATCCATTAAACTACTCCAAACATATCACATGCGAAGCCGCAAAAAAGCTAGTATATTTATAAGCAACAAACACAATCCACATCATATCAAGTTAAAAAAAAGGTATGCAAGATCTGGAAAGGTCGATAAGTATAGGATTGAACATAGAAGACAAATTGACATGCATTTTTGGACAGTTGAAAACATGTCCAACAATGTATGGACATCTATGAAATAAGTCAATGCGAATATTAGCTTAATTCATTCCACATAACGCGCCCCAACACCGACGATCTCATAAACATAATATAACCTTCTCAATGCCCGATACACGCCAAATCCCTAAAGCCCGGCTTCTAAGAAGTTTTTCTATTCAATGGGATGGAGAAGCGGACAAAGCTGGTCACTCCGCAATATCTGATTTCGATGTGTGATGGACAATGATGCGTGAACCAAGTGGCCAGTTTATTGTGTGTTTGGATGGGATTAGGTTGGCGGCGTCTTTATGTGTTTGTATGCAGCGAAACTATGGTAAATATGCATATTATATTTGTGTGATATAAACTAACGCATGACAACATAAAAATAAAGTTATCAAAGTGTTAAATTTATATTTATTAAATTTTAAAAAATAGCTTAGTTTGTTGAGTGAGGATCTTTATTATATATAGACTGCTAGCTTTTGCCCGTGGCTTCATACGCGTTAAATTTGGAGTAGTTTAATAGATGTTATGCATAAAAAAAATTCTCTTTAACCACTCTATCTATTAAAAACTTATCAAAATCCGTTGCGGAGTTTTAAGGATTTAAGCATACATAGAGAAACATAGGGACAAAGAAAGCGACTTTGTCTTATACTATGTAGTGATGCTTTATTAGCTATATTGCATTTTGAATTATAAATATACATACAGAATAAAGATCATGTATACTCCAGATGCACATAAAAAACAATGTCAACAATTCAAACAAAACAACTCGGAGCGTGCCCCTTGATTTCGTTCAATTTAATCATTTGTAGATCGAAATCTCACCGAATAAAAGGTTATTCGAGACCACGAAACCTCAATAGTTATACTTACAACTTTGTAAGGACTAATTGCTATATAGGACCGAGCTCGGACACAAAAATCGAAAACCAATATTTAAGATTGCGCAAGATTATGCACATTGTCGTCGTGTCTTTGTGGCCCCGCCGCCGCCGCGCCCCCCCCGCGCCGAGCCTCGTAACTCTATACTTTCCCAGAAATGCATACGATTGTTTGCTCCTGGTCGCCTTTCAATGGGCTTGCGGCTACTTCATAGATTACATCGTTGAGTTTTTGTGGAAAAGCCGTGTCGGAAAGCGAAATGAAGACGTGTAACATTGCAATTGTGGCATCTAGCGTAGTACGTTGTTTTGTTAGCTTATATATGGGTAATTTATTGCTTGCTAGTATAGAATTGTATTATCTGTGCTGCTGGTAAAATAAATGTTATGGCAACAATTAATGGTATTTATTAATAAACATCGTGCAATCGAGCTTGTGGTTCGTCTGATGTTGAGCGACAAACTCCGCACGTGAACGTTCACAGAGGTAGGTGCTTCTACGGACGCTCTTAAGGGGTAAAGGATAAGGAAAAAGACAAGAAAGAAGGAATGGACTGCTGAAAGGCCTACGGCTTCCTCTCTTTTCATACAAAATACAGTACTCGCATACTTTACTAACTAAATATACACATCATATCTTACTTCTACCTCTAGTAGAGAAATAGAATATTTACTCAGTAAAAATGTATTAATGTGTGATATAGTTGTCGCTACATCAGGCTGAGATAGCTCCAAGCCAAAACATCTCATTTGAATGCAATTAATTCCTCTCGACCCTTCGCCAATTTGTGTTAAAATTCAATTTAATTCGTCCCCATGTGATACGCCTTAAACAAATGTTAAGCTTTTTACTAACTATTGCAACTTTATTTTAACCATGCGATTCACAATTTTGATCTCTATCACCTGGGAATTGAGATTGTCAAACGTGTTTTATGAATGTTGGGAGAATGTATAACATTGTTATTCGATAATGGTTGTTGATTTGTGTTGAAATTAAAAAGTATGGTGACGAGATTCTTTTGTGACGACTGACGGTCCATGTGGGGTCACGTGTATGTGCGTAGATTTATTTTATTTGTTATTTATTTGTATATAAGGTATGCTGAGAAGCTATCTAATTAATGGCCATGTGATTAAGTATAAATGAATTGATTCGAAAAAAATTGGGAAATTGATTCGCCGCAAATATTGTAATTATTTATTTATTTATTTTTTATTTATTCACACCAAATAGAACTTACTACCATTATGCCATATGTATGCTTAAATCTTTAAAACTATGCAACGGATTTTGATGGGATTGCTTTTAATACATAGAGTGATCAAGAGGAAAGTTTATATGTATAGTAACATCTATTAAACTGGTCCGAATTAACGCGTGCGAAGCCACGGACAAAATCTAGTAGATTATAAATTAATAAATATCAGTGACGCACGGAAAAAGAAATGGAATCTTTGTGTTATAATTTTAGGCCTAAAAATAATAAAATGATGTACAGGTATTTCCCCATAAAAGCCTACTTTTATGCATATTTAGATACATTATGTAACTTAATAAAGCATGATAAAATATCAGACATAAAACACTTCTTACAACTCTTATAAATTTTGTGTATTATGCTACAAAATGTTAGACTTAGAAGACAGTCGAGTCCTTTTTTTTAAATCAACTTCAACTATTCCTTACCTCTATTTACTAAATATGATGAATATTTTTTATAAGAATCCTCCGGTGCCTCATGTGGTAATTTGGTTTAGTTCAGAAAATTTTACGACGATTAATATTTCTATTAAAAATAAATATATTTTATGTGATTTTTTATGAAGAGTACATAATTATCACATAATTATGCTAGGCTGCAACATACAAACTAGCGCGGTGGATGTATGTTTTTAATGGCATACAGATGCGAAACATCCGTGTAACGATTAGCAACTGCGATCAGATATCCACCGTGCTATTAGCCATGTGCGACGCCGCGGGATGCCGCAATGCTTTGTTGTAAGTTTCATTTATTTAGGGTTCCTTGGGTGTGCTGGGAACTTTAGAGTTAGTTTAGACCTAGGATTATTGTAGTTCTTTCAATAATCTATTTCTTGTTATATTGTTAACTTTTTTATAAAAAAAATAACTTCGTCATATTTTCATACTAGATTTCATCCCCAATTTAATCCCCTTGTTGATAGAAATTAGTATATCAGAATCCTTTAAATCCTATTTTAGTGGATGTCCACCATCTATCATCTATCATCAGCTCATAAATGTTTCCAATGGCCACAAGCCTTCTGTGAGGGTTCAGGCCATAGTCTACCATTCTGCAAAACATCGAAAAACCGTTATGGTGAAGAATCAAAAGTTCGACTATACCTACCAATGTACACCTTAACACACCTTAACCTGTACACCTTAACTACGGAACCAAATAATATAACTACACTATAAATCAGCAGGAGTCCACAAACTGCAGTTACAGTTCTCTTTGACCCGCGGTAACTACCGGTTCGATTCCCGCTCTGTGTCATTGATATTACACAATTTGATACCTTTCTGGTACATATAATTAGATCGCTTTTTTATTTCTTTGCGTACACACGCAAATGTGTCAAAAATATTGAGATTAAAAAACCTTGGTAATATATGTGTACGTTTTAACGGATTTACGCACGATTTAATCATTATATTACTGTTACGTAATCGAATGTTTAAATCATGCTTAAAATCCGTTAAAATACACTCAATATAATAGTGTAAAAGTACAATGTCGATTTCAATAATTTTCGGTACTCCACAGCCTACTATAGCCTATATCTATGTATACTATAGCCTATATGTATGTGTTTTATCAAAATCTATTCACCCGATTAGGCGTAAACAGCGACATTTTAGCACAATAGATGCAATCTAATGAAACGAAAGCAAATTGTTATTTAAAAACAAACGAGGGTGAAAACGTGTCTGAGTACGTAATGTATTCTGTATTATTGGGTTAGTGAGGCGCGGACACGCTCCGGGGACGAGCGGGTAGACCTCAAGCGGAAGCGGATCATATGAAAGTTAAAAGGATGTACTTAAACTATGACAATAATCATCATAATAGTAAAAATTTGGCTACATGCATTTTGTGTCAGTTATTCCAATATTTCAAACTCATTAATACTATGTTTGTGTTAAAAAGTATGGGATTTTGTTTTAATATTTATCTTTGTATATCAAGTACACGTGTTAGTGCTTTGTAAAAGTTGGGCATGATTAAGTGAAGTAATGAAGAAATAAATGTACACATTGATGTTAATTTAAATATCAATTACTTGAAGAACTAAGCAACATTTACAGTAATTTAATTTGACAGAATTTACTGCCGCGTCGCTCGTCGCTGCGGACGGTGCTAGCCACAAATTAAAAAAGTTTAAGTCTCTTGTCCTATACGCGTAGCAGATCGTTGGGTGCGTTATGTGTTTCTTCATTCACAACATCGTTTTTGGTTGAGAATTGTATTCTCCCTAAGAAAAAACATTTTACGTTATACATTACTCCTGCTCTGCTACTGTCGAGCACGCTTCGGCACGAATTGGGCCAGCTCGCACCGGGGAAGTACCACACCTCCACAGAAAACCGGCGTGAACAAATAGCTTGCTGCTGTGTTTCGTACGGCAAGTGGGGGAGCCGGAGGCCTATATCCTTTCCTTCGTTCCTCTCGTTCCTTTTTCAATCCCTTATCAATCTAAAGTCGGCAATACATTTGTAGAGGCGTAAGGTCTACAATGGACCTTACGCCTCTCCAAATGTTTATGGGCTGTGGTAGCGCTTACCATCAGACGACCTACCTTACGACCTACCTCCATTGTCGACTATGACATAAAAAAACACTGCACACGTAGTAGTTCGTAAGAATGTATGAATATATGTTTGTTTGTCATTCACCAATAAAGGCATATTGATAATACTTGGCAGCGATGTAGTTTATATACCAGTATATTACACAAGCTTTAGAAATACTTACTTTTGTTTCTGAAAGTGATAGCGTGAAGCGAGTATTTCAAATTATTAGAGTTGCATAGTTTAGTACATGTTATTATTTATATAAATCTCTTGAATCACTCTATATATTTAAAATAACCATCAAAATCCGCTGCGTAGTTTTAAAGATTTAAGCATGTATAGGGACATAGGGAAAGAGAAAGAGACTGTTTAGTGACTATGTAGAGACTATGTAGTGATTAGGTGAGGCCCACTGTGCTTTGTGTGTAAAAAGTGATGGAATTATGCGTTTTTGTTAAAGCTTTAGTAATTTCCCTTATCTTTTGAAATCTATATTGATGTTATAAATTAACAATATAAGTATGTTTGTAATGTTTTCACACAAGAGTCCGTATCTTTACACTCGATTAATGTCCCTATTATTAAGCTGTGTTAGCGTACGACGCAGTTTTGTCTGTCCTGTCTATATCTCCTTAACGCATGGAGCATCGCAAAGATTCCCGCGCAAAGTTAAACGATGTAAAATGGAAAATTGTTCGTTGAATCACTCGAGTTTTTTAATAATTGTTTTATGCTCTAACAAATGACTTTGAAATTGGATCTGGCTCGGAGCGCTTACAAAAATGGATGCTTAATTCCATTAGAGCGAGCGAGAGGCCACGCCAGAGGGAGATAGCTGTTTGTTATTTCCAAAACTGCCATAAAGAAATTGTTGTTCGCGCTGCGGCCCAAGTGACAAATTGAGGGGTTAGTTTCATCGATGGATATGCTTCAAGCTTATTCTCAACTCATTAGTCTCGCCTCCAGGGTTCGTCTGCTTTTAACGATGTTATTCAATAGTCAATTGATTATTATAGTCAATGTAATGAGGCACGCAACAAAGGATTTTTATGTAAAAGTACTCAATCAAATATAACCTTAAAATTCAAATCTAAACTAGATAAAAAAAAGTCTGATTCAAGTTAATATTTTACGTCGCGAAGTAATAAAATTAATATGGAATTATGAATCCTCAACGCCTGAGCTTTTCTATTTAAATAACTAATGGTCTTTCGTTATAAAACAATAAAAATTATATTAAGCGCGTCCCATCGTCCAGTAATTACTGACGCCTTGAGAGGCTGCGCGCTAGGGTCGACACTTTCGTATTATTCTGTATTAATATGATGGAATTATTAGTGATTTGTTTAATTTATTTTCAACTAGCTTTTGTCTACGAATCCGTTAAATTCGGCGTAGCTTAATAGATGTTATTATACATATAAATCAATATGGCCAAGAAACACAAGGTATTAACTTATTCTGAAAAAACTGTGTATAAGTTCTTGAAACAGATGTCAAATGCCTCTGCCTGAGTACACACAACTAGGTAAGGTTTGGTTTTCTAAACTTAGCTAAGACCAACAACTACATACTAAGAACGACTTTACCGACCGCACTTTTACCTACCCCATAAAAAAATCAATTCCTTATGATGCATTAAAACAATTATTCAAAATAATAAATTTACATTTAAAATCGTCACTACAATTCAAAGACATAGACAACACAAGAACGGTGCATATTTATTAACAGAACCAGAAAAACTTTTATCTTAAATAACTGTGGGGCAACTCCTGGCTACCCTAATCGCAAGCAATCGTGTTAAACGATGCTCACAATTCGTTTTAAGGCTCTCTTATAAGATGATGAGGCAATTTGAGACTCGCTCTTGCTTAATGACGTCCTCGGACACTCTGAATACCAGTTTATTTGATAGAATCGAGCTGAGCTTCTGTATCCTTACTAACGCAGTATGGGAAGTGTAGAGGAGTTTACGCCTTTGATATCGTAGTAAATATTAGTATAGTAAGTATTAGTATAGTAATTATGAAAGCGAAGATTCTTGTAAATATGAGATGATGATTTAAGTACTTGTATTCATAAAATTTTGGTATCAACTTTGCTTTGGTTGTTGTTGAAATTTCAAACATATGTACCAAGACATTTTTTATGCGATCAAGATCAGAAAAATTAATTTTCTCAAACAAGAAGATTGTAATCATAACCTAGTGTTATGATTGTGTTTGTTTTAATGGTTGGTATATATGGGGGAACGGTTACTTTTTGAACACGGTTTCTTTAAATTTGATCTTCATTTGGGTAATCTAGATGTAATTATTACAACTCACAAATACATTTAAAAAACACTTTGTTTCCATTGTCTTCACTTAAATCGCTACAAGTGTATATAATACTAGCTGACCTGATAAATGCTGACCTGCCTTTCTCTTGTCATTTAGAGGTATGAATAATAGATGTTAGCAGATTCTCAGACCTACCCGATACGCACAAAAAAATTCAGTATCGATCCAGCTATTTCGGAGGAGTATGGTAAGTAGAATTTTATGTACAGAGTTTTTATTATCTATGGTATCGTGTTATCTGTGGTAAAACCGAACTACATGCGTGTGTTTAAATTTCTCAATACAAACATTGATAGATTGTATATTTATGAAAGGATGCGTTCGAAAGGTTGGGTGTTAGTCAAATATCACAATTAATTCAAGTGAGCAGCACGATTCATGGAAAGGATTCATACAAAGTGCGTTATTCACAATTTGTTGAATGGTCAATGGTGTACAAATATTTGTTGCATTTCAATCATATTGTAATGATTTTCAAATCCGTTGATAGGACGGATTAGGAGATGTGAAGGCAGTTTGTTGCACTCGTTCGGTTTAGGTTTCTGTGAATTTATTTTGTTATTTAATACTTTGCGGATAAACGCTTTATTTGTTTATTATATTTAACCCAAATGTTTGATTTACGTTACTACCTCTCTCTGTATTTGTTTCCTTATTACCTAAATACTACTGACTTAAAAGACTCCGATGCAAAAATGCCATCTGCCATAATTTTGTAGTCTTAAAAATAATCGTTCCCACTTAGCTACAACAAAAAGGCAATCTAAAACAGTAGTTTGTACGTAAATATATCGTTTCTCTAAAAGCACTCTAAATGCCATTCAAAACTTTTTTACTTAAATATCCTAAAAATTAACATTACTAATAAGCCCACATTTATTGGGCTACAAACGTTTGAAGATCCTAATCCAGAAACCGAAATCAATTTACAACCTCTTATTAATACACGCGATTACAACACTTAACAGAAGCGTGATGAAGACGAAAATAGCGTGAATAGTTAGAATTTTATAAATATTACGCCAACTTTTTGGTGATGGGGTGCAGGGGTCGAGTTAAACTGGACAACGATTGCTCAAATCTATTTCTTTGTAGGCAGGTATTAATTTGAGTGCGTGTTATTATGATCCCTGTGATGGATTGGATGAGTAAGCAAATATTTGTTTTGCCTTTTATAGCTGTAATTTGATCAAGTGCTGGCTCTAACTAATAGTATTTTAACAGGGTATTTTTAGATTTTCTATTGACAAATTATGTCGAGTTAAATAAAATATTATTGTTCTAAATCTGTGTTATGTTGCAGCAGTTGGTTGAGAAGGTTACAAATGATGAGTCTTTGATTTAATGATCGGATTAAAATGAGCTGAAAAATATGTACTTTCAGTACTACAACATACTACTAATAATATTAATATGAAGTATTGAGAAAAAAATTCATGTGCATACCAAATAGCGCCCCACCCTATATTATTTTAAACTTTCCTCTTATATTATTTATTATATTTTCTATATAAAATATAAAATTACATCAAAATCTGTTGCATAGTTTTCAAGATCTAAGCATACCTACCAAGTTACAAACAGCAGTAAGTGACTTTGTTTCATAATAATATTCAGCTGAAAGGTCTCAAACTACTGAACCGATTTAAAAAAATTCCTTTACCAGCATAAATATGGATTATTTCTGAGTGATACATCTTGCTATGTTTTTGTGATATTATGATAATGAAAAAATAACCATATTTTAAGACATCGATTTATGTGGGCATGTTTCAGTTACATAGTGTATACTCACAAATAACTTTAATCCATTTTTTCGCACTTGCATCTCCGAGCATCGAACCCGTTCAACTGCATAGGCAACCACTGCGCCCATAGATCTCAATTATTACAGCATGAAGGTGCATAATTGCGCGCGCACTTCACGCGCCGCGGTCAGGCGCGATCGAGTTAGCGCGTCGTTACTGGCGATGACCAGTACGTAGCTGCGTATGAACAGATATTTCAGATTGATCATGTTGGTTATTAAATTTAATTACATTTACATATTCAAGCTATTTTTCAATGATTTCATAGACGTAAACTCGAAAGTGGACATACCTAGCCAGGCAAAGTTTTATGGTAAAATATTGAGCTGATTTAGACTTGTTGTTTTTATTGAAAGTATTCGTCCTTCACATATACATGCATATACATATGTCGAGAAGAATAACAAATTTACGCTTTAGCTTTTAAATGTTCCGTCGATTTTTAACTTTGATTGATATTATATGAGTTATATCATACTCTGCAAAATCACTGGCTCACCACTACACCCAGTACAAACGCATGCGCATGTCGATCCCGACCACGTACGTTACACGATTGACTGATCGACAGCTACGCCATCTTCTGGTGTACATGAGAGAATGCATATATCTATTTAATAGATACAAACACTACAATTATTGATACTCAATATGAAATTCACACAAAGTTGATTGATGATAAAATCTGATATACGAAGAAACTAACATCATCAAAACATGATATACCACTCCAATTCACGGATGTACATCTAACTATTTCTAAACAAGCTAGGATATCAAGAAATATCTTCAGTAACTGATGCATCATCTCCGAATCGTGTACATACGCAGCAATGCCCAAGCAATCACAAGATGGTGCGACCGCTCTATACAGCTCACGTAACTCACTTGCCAGTCTCGCGGGCTCACTTGCCTAAATACTCTTCACAAACTGATATTAACATTGTATAAGTAAATGATATTACTGGGTGAGAAACAGGGGTGTTTTTAATAATTCTCGTGCATTATGAATCTTATTAGATGAAGTTATTCGCTCGGGTCAGGATTGGTAAGATTAGGTTCAACATATGAAACTGCATTGCCCGTCCATACATACGCATTATGGGAATTTTAAAGTGGGAGTCGAGCACGCTTCGGCACGAATTTGGCCAGCTCGCACCAGACAAGTCCCACACCCCCACATAAGACTGGCGAGAAACATAGCAGCAGCACGCATTACACACACATTAGTGTCTCGTTCGGTGAGTGGGGGAACCGCAGGTCCGTTTCCTTACCCTTCCCAATTCATTCCTTCTGTCCAGTAATCAGTCCTTATCCTTACGTACCACTAGGTATAACAAAATCAATGATAGGACCAGATAACAACAATTTACTATCAAACCCCAAAAGAATGACGCCAATCGGTTGAAAATCCATGAATATTATCTACCTAATGGCAGAACCCAAAAAATACCGTCGAATTCCTTCTTCGCTTTTGCGGATGTCAGTTAATAAAACCTAAATTCATGGATTAACAGTTTTATTCTATTATTCGATATATTATGAAAAAAAACATAAAATGAATTAAAATCCAAGCCAATCCTAAAGTAAATGAACTACGCCTCTAATTTAAAACCAATTTTTCTTTTAACTACCGATAAATTTCTATAATAATTAGTATACAAATGACTCGTGCCGCAGACGTTATCTCTCAGATCGCAAAATTGGCGGCATTTTGCTAAAATTGATACGAATCTGACAAACCACTTTCCATAATGACAAGATACACATCGGAGCACCCTTGAATAGTTATTCGGAATGACGTTGGCTTTTTCTCATATACATATTTTATATTCGATTGTTCTCATTCTGTCTCCATATCTACTTCCTAATTATGCTTTTGATGGAATTCCAATGTTTAATGTTGCACAGACTAGGGATACAATTGTCTTTTTTTATGTTTATCATTTAGGATATAAAATTTAGAATTAATATCTGAATAAAATGTTTGTGTATCTGTTGTATCGCGCCAATCTCATAAATAAGTGGACCGATTGCAAAAATTATTTTGTCTTAGGATTTTTTATTTTTATTTTTTTTTTATATCATGGTCGGCAATGGAGCTGGTGGGTCGCCTGATGGAAAGCGCTACCACCACCCATGACCATTTGAAGAGGCGTAAGGTCTATTGCGGACCTTTCGCCTCTACAAATGGATTGCCGACTTTAATTGGGAAGGGATTACGAAAGGATTGATGAGAGAAAAAAAGGAAAGGACTGGGAAGGGTAAGGAAAAGGATATGGGCCTCCGGCTCCCCCACTCACCGTACGAAACACAATAGCAAGCTATTATTTCACGCCGGTTTTCTGTGGGGGTGTGGTACTTCCCCGGTGTGAGCTGGCCCAATTTGTACCGAAGCGTGCTCGACTCCCACAATAATAATAGGATAAGTGAGCCCTGAGTGTTTCTGGCTATTGACTGTCGAAGTCAGAACGGATCCTAGTTTAAAATTACAGTAAATTGTAGCAAATATTACTAATAGCTTTTTTCATTAATTATCTACATAAGAAAATATCAAAAGTTTTCAAGTGTGATTACATGGTGCATTAGAATAGCTTCTAAGTAGAGGATATATTAAATATGCTTAATAATTTACCTCAGATAATGTATATTTAGGGTACATAATGCCGAAATCAATAAAATAATTAGATGGAATAATTACGGTTAACTCTTCGGCAACAATCAGCGGACAAGAGAAATAAGGATAATTCAATGATCAAAGCACGACAGACGCAGGTGTCTCAGGGTGTGTGCGCGTTTGGGGAATCCGGGACCAATGGGAATTGGAAAAATTTCGATTTTTATAGGATATTTATTATATTATCTAAGTTTAATGATTAAACGTTTATGTGTTCAGATGATTTATATGTGAAGTTTGACCTACAATCTATTATAAATGCTGTGTGTATTTGGATGTTTGGATAACGTACATCTGTTTCTAAAAGATTTATAAATCATTTGTCAAGTTTTTATCAGGAAACACACAGCTTTTGAATTTATATCATATTCCCCACTATCTCATCAAGTAGGAAGTCTACAAAAAACAAAACACGAAAAATTTACAATAGAACATGGAGCACCGTATCAAGTATTTTTTTATTGAAATAAAACTAATTCATTCCATGAATAAAGAACACTATTAATATAGTGTATGATTTGATATATCTATATTTTATAAACTAGATAAACAAACAGGAGTGAAGCAAAAAATATAAAAAACAATACGATAATGTTCATATATATATCTATTAAAAAATATCATGCTGGTCACAGCACAGCCGCCCGCAGAGTCCGACATTAATAGCTGTGCGGCGACCGAGTTATTAATTAACTCAAGGGTTCCATCCCCCCCCCTCCACACCCCCCACACCCTCCCACACCACCTCCACCAGCCACTCCCACTTTTTATTACATTGTCTGATACATCTCAATGTGTGATAATGCTTGTTTTAAGGACTTAAGATTATAATAGGATGTACTGTTAATGGTCAAATACCAATTAGTTATAGTTAGTTACATGGTTTGGTTACTAAGTGTTGTGTATTCTGTACATATCATTAAAAGATTTGTTAGTATTTAAACAACGCTTGATCTAAGTGCAATTTCAATAGAAACTAAATAAGAAGATTGTCATTAAAAGGCACGGCATTAACTTGAGAAAATATAAGTTAGTTTATAAAAGCTTTAACTAGGCTAATCTAGAGAGCTTGCTATAGAAAAATAGTAATTTTTCTATATGCCTGTTTGCTACAAACTTTAATTCAGTTTCTAATAAGGTTCATTGAAGTGTCTGAAATAGTATTAAGTAGATACCAATTACAATAAATCACTTAATGATCTGCTAAAAATTAATTGACATTCAAATTTGAAACATTACACACCTACATACGAGTATTATAGAGTAAACACATACTTATATTATAAAGTAACGAATACTTTAGAATGCTTCTACATACTAAAACATAATTAATTGGCTTTGACACACAGTTACGCAGAATCAAAACCTCTATCAGTCTAGTATTTAATTAACAAATGCAACAATTAATTACTGTAATGTTCTCAATTATATCGGAGTGAGCGCCTCCCCTCCCCTCCCGCTCCCTCCACTGCGGGGGATGTGAAAACCAATCAATGTCGATTAATTGGTGCTTTAATGCTGCCTCATTCAACAATTATTGGGTCGCTGGCGACTGAAAGGCTAGGGAGAGGACGTGACGATGAAAAATATCGATATTTAAATTTTTCGTTGTTTTGTCACGTATCGACTCCTTGTTACGTGGCCTCAAAAGGTTTTACTTACTATTTAGCTGCTTACACATGCAAATTGTTACAGAAGAATTTTATACTTTATTAAATAAAAGGAATTTGTTTTATATTCACGTTATAAAAAATCAAACTATATTTGAATTAAAATGGGACAAAGATCTGACAGGTGGTTAACACTGCAGTCAAATTTATTTTAATTTTTACTTAAATTATTGATTTCTGATCAATCGATATAAAAAAGCCATCTAAAATACCGTATAGAAAATTACATCTTATGATGTTGAGCTTCCTCTTCCATTTACGTGTCCAGGTTTATTTAAACATCACGTTATAAACGGCCGATGTAATAGTGAGTAAGAATGTAACAGACGATGCATTGAAAACATTTGTAGGGAAATAAATGTTATAATTAATATTTAAATGAAATAATTCGGAGGATATAGAGCGCGGGGTCACATCCCTGGATGGAATAATGCCGCGGAGGCTCCACTCAATCTGCGATGTAAACTGAATTCGCGTTAATACAACAAAACGAGTGTTATTTTATCAATCTTCACTAGTTTGCGCCGCGGCTTCTACTTCCTTTTCTGTTTTTAAAGTTATTTACATACATTATGATATACGTAGATAGTGTAATGTCTATCTGCGATGGTAGTAAATAAGTAAAATACTCAGATTAAAAAAGTTAATGCTAAGTCTTTGTTCCTTTTTTTTTGTACAAACACATTTTTAATACATTCCTTACAGTTAGCATATTAATGTCATCACCTAAATATTACACCCATTTTATAAATATAGTTGAATATATTATTATGTTCCACATCTACGAATACTCGTAATATCGCCTGCAATATGCAATGCGTTGCGTACAAAATGAATCGACTTCATGCTTTGCCATGGCATACTCTATAAGTAGGTGTCATGCAAGTGATCTATCATTAAATTTTTGATAATTATAAATATTCAGTTTATGATTATGCTATTACAACTAATACTGACTACAATTCACACATATATAATGAATATATATATATTTAGAACTCATCTATGACGTTATAACCTGTATAGATTATAATGAAACAAACAAAAGACAAGAACATTTTTTATTTTTTATTTTGATTTATTTCGTTCATCTAATGTCATGAGTTTACATCTATACCTTACTTAGGATCGAATCCTGAACTTTGTGCTTTCAGATTGAAGTCAAAAAAATTATATTAAACATTCCTCTAACAAAAAAACAATCAGCTCTCTAAAAACCACTCTACAGCAATTAAACACAAATGAACGGCGTAACTGAATAAAATATAAGCGAAAATTGCGGAAAATGGAATTAAATCGACATGTAACGAGCGAATCCATTTGAAAAATGAAGTCTCGCATGAAAAAGCGGCGCAACAAAATAATTAAAATCAATAGTTCGCGTGTAAGTAATCAGCTGAGAGCTGCTTTAAATATTCACTAAGTCCACTGATGCCCGTTATGTTTTGCGAGAAATCGTAATGAAAATTATACTAATTACTATTTATTAGAAGCAAGGCCTCCAATCTGAAAACAAGTCACTTTTTCTTGACCTTTCGAGCGTGCTTAACTGATTCTGTAATCATATTGAACAGTTTTTGTAAAGATATTATAAAACCAAGAACCAAAAAAAACATCCGCCAACGTAGCGGATTATAGCTACACTGCACTCATATAATGTGGGCTGATGACTTCAATGAAATATAGAATGGTTATAGTGAGTCCCTCCAATAAAATGAGAACAAATCATTTATAATACACATCAATACTATAAAAATAAAAATTAAATAAAGTGTGTAAATACATACTTGACCTAAAACAAACTATCTGTATGTATCTGTAATAAATTTAAAATAAGTGTTTTTGATATACTCGTATAATAATATTTAAAACAATGTTATGTTATAAAAATATGTGTTATGAAAATTTGTGAAATTATATATAATAGATACGTATGCTTATTTATTTTATTATACATATTTATATAATTTATTCACAAAATACTACAAGACCGATTTTAAATATCCTTTCACCAGCAAAAAGCTGCATCTTCACAGTAACAAACGACAACCTCATAGATATAGACATATCTACCGCGGGCGGGCCGGGACAAACAGTTTAATAGGTACTAAAAACTGTATTATGTGTTCATTAATTTTGCAATTCAACAAATTGCAAATAACAAATACTAGTTTACAAATTAGAACAGCTATGTTTTTATTTCTAACAGCGAAGTAATGAGTACCTAACAGTTTTATTGCCTCAGAACCGAGATTAAATCTGTTTGCTGAGTGAGTCTGTGTTGCTTATTTATAATTATTATATGAAGTCAGATTGAATATTAAGATTTTATTGTCCTCACGAGGTTTTGATATCAAATTTAGAATAGGTATTTTAAGTAAAGCAGTTATTAATATTAAATGAAAATAAAAAAATGTATTTAAGTTACATTATAATGGACGAAAAAGTTTGGAAGAAATGCAAGTTTGTGTGGTTCATTATTTTTGATTTTAGAGATAATATATTGTATAAGGTAGTCCCTCGTCCCGGCTTCGCTTGTGGTGAACAATAGCATGTTATTATCTATATTTTATCTGTCAAAATGGAGAACTAGTCACTAAAAAGGTAAGCTTAGAAGTTAGGTTTGGTAGGTTAAAGTATGTAGGTATTGCGTACCTTTTTATGATCTAAAGGGAAAGCGCTGGATTGTCCTGTAATCCTGTAATGATCGATAGGTAATCTATCTAACGAACGGATTTTTTTTTATGAACGTACCCATGATCTAGAAAAATACACTGCTATATCCAAATAACAATAATGTACCACACTTACTGTCCCTTAATACTATTTCGCGTACGACGCAAGAGTATCCGAAGGCTGAACTAAGCACATTATAAGCTACTAGCTGTAAGCCGCCGCGTCGCTCGCGTGGTACCCGGGTGAAACCAGGCTGTAATGTTTGTCTGTACCAAAATTCATAGAGATGCGATATGTTGTTTTCGCGTTAAAGAGTAACAAAATGTACACATCTATACATACATCCATCCACACTTACAAACTTTCGCCTTTATAATTTGAGTAGGATAATACCGTTTATACTTATTATAATGTTCGTGACATAAGACTATTAATTTAGATGAAGGATAGTTCGATTCTATTATGAACTAGCACTCCGCCCCGGTTTGCCACTGATCTTGTCACTCTTCAGTATGTGTCAATAAAAATCAACCGGATCGGTCGAGCCCATCTCGAGTTTCCAAGTAAACAACGCATTTGAGGTCTCATTTTATTTATACAGACTAGTTGCAGGTATCATAATATATCCATTTATTTACATCATAAACTTACAAATAAAATGTTTTGATTTTTTATAAAATTCAAACTCATCTTCTAGCTAAATTTCATCAAAACCGGTTGAGGAATTGAATAATGGGTAGGTAGTTAATATAAAAAAAAATTAAGACAATGTGTAAATTTCAACCGATTTATGGTGGAATAAATTATTGATTGTATAAAAACGGCCAATAGCCATTTATTAATTACTAGCTGCGCCCCGCGGTTTCACCCGTGTAAGTCCGTATCCCGTAGGAATATCAAATTAATCATATCTTGTGATAGAGTAAACCGATTTCGATGAAACAAAAACTAAGTTATACCTCAAGTTACGTACAATTTTTGTATATAAACATTGTCTGCATTTAATTCGTAGATTTTACGTGATATGCGCACACACAAACAGACAAACAGACAAACAGACAAAAATTTCAAAAATGATGGAAATGGGTTCTGTTAGTCATCTTTTCACACACTGGCTATTTTATTTTTCAATTTTTTCAATGTACAAAAATGAATTTTCTACAGATTTATTATATGTATAGATTTTCATTTGTTAGCACGAACTGTGTTGTTGTAATTATTGTCTTAATCAGCATTCTAAAGCGATAACCATAAATTATTTAATTCAACAGTATAAATGTTTTGATATTCAGTACATCAATCCCCTTTCCTCTTAAATCTTATTAATTTCAAATTTATATCGCGCAAATTATCGAACTCATGATATCAGTTCTAAAAATGCCCATTAAACCTAGGTGTCGAATCTGAATACCGAAAAAACTGCCTAACGCAATAAAAACATAATCTCCGAAAACAATTTCACTTATAATAAAGTTAATACAATTTCGTAAGCCAATTTGTCCAGTAACCTGTCCCGAGATAACGAGCTACTAATGACGCGAACAATTAAAAAAAAACCGTCAAAAGCTAATATTATTTCGTCCAACTAGTGGAAGTCACCCTAGCGTCCACGACAAAGAAACGCTAACAAAAGATCGACTTACAAAAAATACGCGCCCGCCATTGGCCGAGCGACGCGTGACGTCACGTGGCCACGCCCCCTAGCAACCGTCGCTACACTGAGATGAGAGCAACAGAGACGGAACGACGCGCACGTGAGACAGCTATAACATCCACATCAGCCTTGCGACTCGCTAACGTAGCATCTCCTTTCTTAATCGCGTTGTATTGGAAACTTTATTCTCAGCGAGTAGAGTTTAATTTGAAGCAATAAGTGGTGTTGAAAGGTTGTATTGAAGCGGTGATTGTAAGCTGTTATTGTTGGGTTACCGGTTAACCGATTTGGTTAAATTGGTGTGCTAACAGACAGTTGTCCGGGTGTTTGCTCACTCGCACTTGACCCTGCCTCATTATGAGAAAATACGATGTTTTTAGTGAAACAAATTATTTGTGCATTTTGGGTTTTACTGACGAATATTCTGTGATTATTAATTCTGATCTTGTTCTGAACTAATCCATAAATGGAGATACAAAGTTTCACACACAACTTCATATAACTGAAGTACAAAACAACTAATTACACCCTAACAAGAAAGCAAACGAACCGACACAAACGGTGCTCGAAAGAATAATTCCACCGTATTGTAGAGCCGAACCTAATCTTAAACAGTTCAAAGAACTAACGCGTCTCACAATCGACCCAATCAGAGGTGAAAAACACTATTGAACGCTGGAATACCGCGAGGAACGAAGGGGAAAATGCTAATACTCGCGCCTTCCCAAACAAAATCACTTCGCGACCCCAAATTCGCACTTTCAATGGGCAATTTCGCCCCCAGGCTAACTCCGCCCCTTCGGAACCCTGGCGGAGGTGTAGGCGCGCGCGATCAGTCACGCTCCGACCGGCGAGCAGCATGGATGTGTCCGACGACCGCTTCTACGGCTCCCAGACGCCGGACCGCTCCGACACCAACAGTCCGCGCTCGCAGATGAGCAGCCCCAACTCGGCCTCCTCCATCAATGTCACCGACCAGTCGCTGTCCATGTCGCAACACCAGCAGAACCTGGAGACGCTCAACCGAATGGGGATGTTCTTCCATGCCCAGCAGATGCATCTCAACCAGAGTTTCGACGCGGTCAAGTCTAGGTTAGGGCTGACTCAAGTGCCTAGTGTTAGTCAGGGTCCGCGGCATACGATAGACGCGATCTTGGGACTGAACGCGGGCAGACAGAGAGTGAGTGAGTTCGAGCACAGACGCGAGGAGCGGGAAAGAGACTGCGAGCCCGTGCCCGTGTCGCCCGGGGCCGTCGAAAGTGCCGGTGAGTTTCAGACATGACTCTCTTTACTAGATTCAACTTTTCCGTACAGTTGTTAGTCTTTTGATATTCAGGCCCTCGTTGTTCGTAAAAAGACATCCGTAGAAATTTTTCAATATTTATTTTGGAAGAATATCATATTACATTTATTACATCACTTCTGAATAGTGCTCTGTTGATGAAATAGTTTTCATGATATGGTCATAACTTCCCAACATTAGTCCTTTCAACAATACAAACCTAAAAATTATACCTCTTATAGTATTAGAATAGATACAGCTGATAACACTATTTCTATAGCTTATGTGTTATTCTGGTACATAAGCCACATCGTCAAAATCCGACCAGTAGTTTTCGCGTACATTCTTACAAACTGTATATTATTAGGATGTTGTTTAGTACGTTTCGCTTAATATTTACGTCACTATAATTTCACTTAAAAATGTTAATTAGTTATCTCGAATTGACGACAAAACTTTTGAAAGTTAAAAGAGAGACAAATGAGAATATAGCGTGTATAGTTCGAGCGACAACATTTATGGCTGATAAAAATTATATTTTTACTAGCTGCACGTCCCGGCTCCGTCCGAAATAATATAAACTATCCTATCTTTTTTAAGTTGGATCTAACTGCACATAGTGTGCAAATTTGAAATTAAAATCGATTGAGCAGTTTAAGAGTCCATCGCGGAAAAACAACGTGACACGTAATTTATATATATTAAGAAAATTGTATTTAAGCTTATTTTACCAATTATAGATTTTTTGTTAGTGGCACTAAAGGTTTTATCATAATGTGAAAAAATAAAAATTGAGCGTAGCTTTCTTAGTTTGTTTGCATATGAAACATTTCTATAAAATTTATACCGTTAACTGATTAAAACGAAAATTAAAATTATAGCATTTAGTAATTGGATCTACAACTTGCTATGTATAGAAAATCTTTTAACAAACTCTTAAAATATTTCATAACAGGTACACATTTTTTTTTGCTGTAGCCGCGGCTTCGTTCGGACAGTAGTTTAATAGAGGTTATTATAATTATACATAAAACCTTTCCCTTGAACCACTCTTACTAGTTTCAAAGGTCTAAAAATACATACAAACATACATACATAGGTACGGACGTGAGAAGCGACTTTGCTTTATACTATGTAGTGACAAGACAGATATCTGTTGCCAAATAAAATAAAATAAATTGATATTATGTAATTCACAATTACTTGACTTTCTATATGACTTCTAAGTGGGAGTCCGAAGACAAATTAATTAATATTGATAATTGACGCTTATCATACTAAATAAGGTAAATTTATAGCTTGCTAATTTAAAATTATAATAATCTACAATTAGCCAAGCGCCTCACTAGTACAATATTCTTTAGTATCATTAAAGACATAATATTATCACATGAACATAACCAAATGTTTTCAATCTTAGAGGGATAGATAGTTTGAGACTCGAGAAAGGACGTAGGTAGGATAGTTTTTATCTGAAAATTTAACGGAAACGAGGATTATGCGGAGAGATGCCCTGGGCTGTATCTATAGGCATATTTTTCTTTGACTACACGGGCGGGTAACTAGTTATTTTATATATATCTGGTATATATTACTGTTCGTCTCGGCTTCGCGTGTGGTATATTATAGCCTATGCCACTCATTGAAGTTGCAGCTTTCCAATGGTGAAAGAAAGAAATCGGTAAGGTGGTTTTTGGGTGAAAACTGTACAAACAAACAAAATTACAAAAGTATAATATTTATAATATTAGTGTAGGTAGAGCTACTGAGTTAATAATAATTTTGAAAAAGTCGTAGTACCTTCCTTGAAAACATTTTTAGCATAAATTCGAATACCTGTTTTTTATTAATTGTTTTGCCTGTCAAATGTGAACAGATGTTGAATCAGGTTTACATGCGCCAGTAGCTAAATATAATTTTCGTACAAAACTAATAAAGCTAATAGTTAACGCTTTGCTTTGGCAACTATCCCTACTATATAATATTATAAATGCGAAAGTAACTCTGTCTGTCTGTCTGTCTGTAACGCTTTCACGCCTAAACCACTGAACCGATTTTGATAAAATTTGGTATGAAGATATAATTGAACTTGGGAAAAGACATAGGATACTTTTTATCGTAAAAAAAGGGTAGAATGGGTTGAAAGAGGGGATGAAAGTTTGTATGAAAGTTCGTTATTGTCAAACCGATTTTGATGAAACTTGGTATGAGGATGGAGCTAAACGTGGGAAATAACAAACCATACTTTTTAATGCCAAGAAAATACTCCTTACCATGTCGCGCGATGTAAGCGAATTCTACGCGGGCGAAGCCGCGGGCGAAAAGCTAGTATTATATATAATCAAGTAATAGTCATATGAGTAGATTTAAGTTAAGTTACATAGCGACGGCAAATTTTGCTGAAATTTTGCAAATTTAAGATGTAAAAAATTTAAGACATATATATTGCCTGAATAAAGTTTCAAAATAAGTTTGAAGTAAGGGTACTTAAACAGTATCTGAAAAAAAAAAGACAAGTATATTATGATTGAATGAAATCATTACTAATCGGATGAGTCATTGATACATTTAGAAATTATAGCCATTTTAAAAGATTTAAAACGCGATTTATTCATTATGTTATTTATTCATTGATATATAATTTTTAAAATTGTTTAGGAGATACTTATGTACTATAGAAACTAATAGGAAATTTAAATTAAACATATTACTTATGTACTATAATTATCGACATATTAAATAAACTATTATTGTTATAGAAGAAACGTAGTAACTATGTATAAAGTGGATAATATGTGGTAGTTCGATGAATATATGTTTGCTTTATGATCATTAAAATACTACAAAAAAATATTTCTATACGCGTACGCCTGATATACCGCGGACTGAATATATCTAAATAAAAAAGCTGAATAAAAAAAATATGCAACTGCTTTTTGGAAACAAAAATTTATTAAAAGAAAAATACAAAATGCATTGAATTCATATTATTATTGAAATAAGAAAAAATAAAAAGTTTTGTCAGAAGTGGGATTCGAACCCACGCCCTCAGAGAGGACCAGAACAGCTCAGACCTGCTCGGCAGGTAAGGTTTCCCTTGAGTCTGGCGCCTTAGACCGCTCGGCCATCCTGACAGATACGACGCGGTGCGAAATTATAGATTGTTTCTTATTTACACAATTAATTTTTATGTACTATGTGTATAGTCTAGTAGTTGTATTGATTTTTTGAGAAAATATTCGTCTTGTAAATGCCGTTATTTAATAATCTGTGGTTTTATTTTAATTTTTTTTTGTTTGGCGATAAATGGTAGGAACGATTATAATTAAAAAATAAGTGTAGGTAGGTTATAAAAATCATACTATAAGACAATGTGTAGTAAAATAATAACCAATTATATTCTATGATATTAGTAAAAATAAAAATGAATCTCCTTTAATTTAAAGAGATATGAATAAATAATATGAAAAGAAAAAAAAAAGTGATTCTAAATAGTTAAAAAAAAAAAATTATCACTCTGACCAACGGACTTATGTACAGACCTTATCTACACTAATATTATAAAGAGGAAAACTTTGTTTGTTTGTTTGGTTGTAATGAATAGGCTCAAAAACTACTGGACCGATTTAAAAAATTCTTTCACCTTTCGAAAGCTACATTATCCAAGAGTAACATAGACTGTATTTTATTTTGGAAAAAATAGGGTTCCGTAACATATCTTTCTTGAAACATCCAAACCATATATAAAGCCACCACCTATAAAGCTAAAGGTTAGTTAGTTCGTTTGATATTATTTAAACTCAAATATATAACTCTATCTCGCAATAATTCAGATATTCAACTGGACAGCTATATATTATAAAGCTGAAGAGTTTGTTCGTTTGTCGCAGGAACTACTGGTCCGTTTTGAATTCTTTCAGTTTTAGATGCCCTACAATAAAAGTATTGAGGGAGAATTTAGACTTTATAGTACCACGGGCGAAACCGGGGCGGACAGCTTGTATCAGAATAAATGTCTATTGTTAATCTCGTAAATTATCTAAAAACCTATTAATACTGTTCGTAGCGTAGGTACCTAATACCTTAAAACGATTAGGAAATATATTGATAATTATCAAATATAATTCCAATAAATTATAATTAGTTGTTATTTTAAGCGTATTTACTTTATTTATTTGATTTTTACTTAATATATATCCAATCTCATATTATATATAAATTGAGAGTGTAACATTAACTTAGCATGCATAGCGAGACATCCCATCAAGCATTTAGTAAGAAGTATAAAATTATAATTTAATATAATTTCATTATCATAATTATCACTACTATATTTATAAAGTTGAAAGTAACTCTGTCGGTCTGTGTCTCTTCTTAAGGGCTAAGCTGCTTAACCGATTTGGATAAAATTTGATACAAAGATAGTTTAAAATCCAAGAAAAGTCAACGGGTAATTTTGTATCCTAGAAATCCCACGAAAACCGGGACTATACGGTTCATACCCCGGGACTGTCTTTTTCTCCGACACCGCGGGCTGGAAAGCTGGGATACTTTGTTATAAATCAAAATGCCGTGATTTAGTGCCGGGACTCAAATGGCTCAAACTAAAAGCCTCATCGACCCAACTTGCAGATATGTCAGTCCATTTTCTTCAATTTTCTTTTACTGATCTTGGTACGACATTTAAAGAATTTATCTAAATTAATATTTTCAAGGGTATTTTTTTTATAAGTTTGTAAGTTTTTTTTTAAATATGTTTGTAATGTTTTCACGCAAAACCCACTGGACCGATTAAAAAAAATTCTTTCCCGAGAAGAAAGCTGCCTCTCACTGAGTGACATAGGCTATATAAGTTATACAAGCGAAGCCGGGGCGAACAGCTAGCCTGTTAAAATATAGGACATTAAACGCGTCTAAATAGCTTGGTTCTATGAAAATTGTATAAAATAATATAGAAACTTAACGGATATTTCCGTTAAAGTAAAAAACAAATTCAAAGGCAATAATAACATAATTAATATACTTTCTAGTCTCTCCATGATTTCTATTTTACCTAGTTCTCTTATGTACCATGACATTAAATTATACTTTATGTAAGTAACTTTTTTGTGCTATGTTCAAAATAACAAGTCTAAGAAACATCATGCGCAACATATTATATCATATTATTTATATATAAATATCCACATAACATAACATATGTATTATTCCTAAATATAATATATCTAAATATAAATAAATACTGATCATCTTATATACATAAAAGAAAGTCGTGTTAGTTACACTATTTATAACTCAAGAATGGCTAAACCGATTAGGTTGAAATTTGGTACAGAGATAGTTTTAGACCCGAGAAAGGACATAGGATAGTTTTTATCCCGGAAATCTAACGGGAACGGGAACTTTGTCGGTAACCCCCCGAGTCTATCTTACCCGTGACTACGCGAGCAAAGCCGCGGGCGGAATGCTAGTTCAATATAAAATCCTCACATTCTCTTAAACTACGTCGCGTCATTATAATACTACCAATGTGAAAAATTCTTTACATAGTATATTTGAGCCTTTTCATTTACTAACTACTAATATTATGAGTTTATAACAATGGATTAGTGAGACATTCTTACACCTCACACAAAAACAGCTGATCGGATATGTTATATTTCTTAAGACGAATGCAGTTAAATATGTATAAAAATATCGGATATGTATACAAAGTGATACATTATAGTTCTAAATTTTTTGTATCTGGATACCGATAGCCTACCTGAGCTCCAGCTAGTGCTTACCACGCTAATTACTTTAAAAAGATTACACAATTTTGTAAACAGCCAAACCAATCGTGCGATCGATCGGCCGACACATCGAATGTGCCTTAATGATTTTAAATCAGTTGCCCAATAATTGGCAGACTTCGGAGCAGTTGACGGACGTGTCCGGTGTTCGATAATTATTTATATTGAAAGTAATTAATAAGTTGACTATTATGTTTAAATGTGCACTCCGTTTAATGTTTGCTAATTGATAATTGATGTATGCTTTTAAAATGTTTAATTGCTGAAAGTTTTTAGCTGCGTTCGTTTTGCAGTGTTATTGCGCATTTTTTTAGTAGGTAGGTATGTACTTAAGAAGTTTGATAGTTGATATTTTACTTTTATTAGATTTATAATTGAGCAGGTACTTGATATTTTCTGAAAAATGCTGAAGAAACATATATTTTTTTTGTTGTTAAACAAAGTAATTCTTAAGTACAGAGTTCACTAAATTTAATACTTACCCTGTACCTACGCTAGGATGGTTTTTAGATTGGAAGGAAAATGATTGTGAAAAAATATGTGGACATAATATATAAGTAATAATAATTTTTTATTGATGTGTTCTTGCTCAGAAAAATGTGCAGGCGCATGTATTTTTATCGGTTGTTAATAAATTTCTTTGTATGTAATCTATGTTTAAACTCTTTCCAATCTTTTTATCTATCTACGTATCACACGCACATCAACGCTCACACTTAGAGATAATTACATTGATAGTATTTACACGTGAATGATTCTTCTCTTTTCTTTCTATGTGTGTATGTGTGTGTGTGCATTAGCGGTGATATCACGCACACAAATTAAAACATATCCGTTTATAACGTGATAGGTAGAGTTTATTCGGGAGGTATCCTACTATCCTATTAAATATTAGTAGGATAAATGCGAAAGTTTGTTAGGATGTGTGTGTGTTTGTTACTCTTTCACGCAAAAAGTACTGAATCGTTTGCAATGAAATTTGGTAGGTAGACAGCTGGACAACTGGAATAACGTATAGGCAACTTTTTATCCCGATATTCCTACGGGATACGGACTTACGCAGGTGAAACCGCTTGGCGCAGCTAGTAAGATACAAAACTGGAGGGATTTTACTATCACATCTTTCCAGCTGACGTCTGCAATGCTTTGCGGCATATCCTCATTCGTAATCCAAAATAAACAAACTTAAATTATTACCCATAAAATGTGTTGTTTACGCCTAATTACTAATTTTATTCGTCCAGGCAAATCGTTACTCGTTCCAAAAATTAACATTACACAATCATAAATCGAAGTCCCCAGTTATCAATTACAATCTCTTAATGTACCGTGAATATTTCGAATGAGTACATTTAATAAAACGCTTCAATTTTGACATTACAGTCACTTCAATGTAATTTATACGCAAGAGACCCCTCTTTAAGTATTTCAGGGTAAACATACAAACCAAATATGAAGCGAGGACTAACACGATTATAAAACATCGCGTGCTCCAGTAATTCGTTAATTATGGGAGCGATATAATAAAATTTGTTTTAATTAGCAGTTCGCTATTTAACCTTCTGCGTCTGACGGTAATGGCGTATTGTTGTAAACTTTACATGCCTTGGTCGTTAAGATTTTATTTTTATTAGGTCAAATTTGCTACCGCGTAACTCGTAAGTAACAAACGTTAGTTTAATTTGAAAAACAAATTACAGAGCATTACGTGTGTAATCAAAAATAAAATCCTTAGTAATAATATTGGCCGAGATTCTAGCACCAGTTCTAATGATAGACCATTACCTTCCCAACAACTGTAGTTTTTTTATAGTGGTATTAATAGGTACCTAAATCAAATATTTTCTAAGAGATACAGTGTCACAGATTACACACAGTAATTTATTTATGCTCAGAAACTTACAACATAGAATTTAGGTATTAAAATAAAATCAGTCATGAGCGAGTCAAACTCACACCACGAAGGGTTCCGTTTAAATACGCCAAGCAGCACCGGTATGCCAAAAAATCGAGGTTAAGCAATAGTTGGGACGGTCATAAATTCGATGGGTGAATATTTTTTTGCAGTTACTCTTTAGCATATTTCTATAGAACCCTTAGTATTGCTACTTGCACCTTACCGTTTTTTAACAGAATTTATAATATTTGTAGTGTTTTTAAGAAATAAAGATAATAAGTGTATGTAGTTGCACATTTATTTGTGATATAAAAACAAATATGATTATATGCGATATGTCTCTTTATTTAGTAAAAATACAGACAAATTTATAAATGAGCGAAGTGAGTCACAATTCAGTGAAATTACATAATATATAAGTTTTTGTTACTTTTGATTTTTTGTAACTAAAATCGCAATATTATCCCATCCTCAATGTTTATTGAATATACACTATAATTATCGACACTTGTCTAAATTTGTACTTTAAATTTCTTATGAATATATTGCATAATGACATAATTTGTAATGCATTACAATATAGTAAACTAATAGCGTCCATTGATTGAAACAATAATTGTAATTCCTGAACATACAACTCGTCCAATAATCGGGCAACACACAACTATAATGGAATACAAACCAAATATAGTGAATCGTTTATCTATCTGTCCATTAGGAAACGGCAGGCGGCGGTCACCCAATAATCGAATAGCAACGTAATAGCGATTGCAAATCGATTGTCACCGCAATCGACTTCCCCCTTACTAATCAACCTCTCGATTATTGTCCGATTATTCGATTCGAATCGATTCTGATTGGTTACCCTCGCTTGCGCAAATGTTTGCTTTGCTGTACCTATGGCTTGCTGAATGCGATTATTAAATTTCTTTCCCTGTGGTACAGTGGTTAACATGCAGACAATGCAACGATCGTAAGGTCTTTATAATAAGTATCATCTATGCCTATTAAGATATAGTGCTCAGCTATTATATCTATATATTATATATAGTGATATCCTGAGTTTCATTCCTATTGGAGGCTCAAGAAATTCTATTTGACATGGCTATCAATGTAATTACTATCTTGACCGTATAGACGAAGCGAAAACTTAGGTGGGCATTCACGGTCAATCCAACGCATGAAATGGCGCAGGCCACGCCCACAATTTGACCGTGCATGTGAAATCCCGATGGCCAAGAGTTATAAGTTGTATTTCCGCTCACACAATTTAGTCTAAATCATTTTTTATCGCATCAAATGGATTCACCGTTAATTCCCGCCTTTAGGAATGTGAAAAGCATCTGCCTTATAATTCCCCACCAGAACTGGTAAGGAAAGCGCTTCAAACCTAGATGAATAGTTAACAACGACCAGTGAAAACAATTGCGAAATGTATCTATGAATATGTAAATACAAATGAAATAAATTTAGAAAGTTGCAACCAAAAACATTACAAACACAATTACTATTTCAAAACGCCAATTTACATTAGTACAAAATCATTTCCATTGATCGCAATGAGCGAGATGGAATCCGATCGCTGCTTTGTTATTACTTATTACCATTAGGCAATAAAATTAAACAGCACTCAAAATTATTAAATACGAAGAGCTGAATACACAGCACGGTAAATCTGACACGTGATTAGGGTACAGATGAAAAAACAACGCGCCATTATGACCATAATGCTGCGGCTGTTGCCAGATTAACAATAATTATTACAAAAAAGACAAGATCGTATCGTGATAAGTGTAAAACATCTTAATGCGTCCATAATATTTTTATTTGTTTTCAACCGCTTCGGACAGCCCGTCCCTCTCTCGCTTCGTTCACGTCTCGAGAGGGAGCGAGACGGCTATATAGTAGCACGATTTTGACAGCTGTATCTTTGACAACTTTTCTGTACATTTGATTTCTTAATCGTCGTTGCGAGTGACATCTTGTGAGATAGCTCGGAATTGAATTAAAATGTTTGTACAATCTTATTTAGTTCAGATGAAGCGATTGCGACATCGACTAATTGATTGAAGTTAAACGCTATTCAAGTAACACTTGTGACTGGGCGCGCCTCACGCCCGCGACATTCTCATCAGATTACATGTATTTAATTTATCTGTGATTTTGTTCAACTGATATAACTCTGCGTTTTCGACTAGTAGGTACATTTGGAAAATCTAATAATATTGTGAAACTGATATATTTTTATCACAAACGTCTATCTGTATTTGATATGTAAATCTGATGAGTTTGTTTGTTTCAAATCCTTGAAACAACTAGACAGATTTCTAAAATTGTTCAGCGTTGGATATGTACGTGATACCACAGGCGAAGCCGCGCGTAACAACTAGTAAGATATAAAATTAAGGATTTTGTAGATTAGATTTAAAACTGTTGTAATTGAAGTGTTTGATTAAGAATGTTTAACATTGTGAAATCATTTACAATTTCTGCAATTACAAAAACACTAAATGTTCGACTCTAAGTTTGTGTAGTGTGTGACGCGACTGTTTTCTTGAAAGATGACTCTACGAATAATATATTTAATAAACTTGCCATATTCACGTTTCTAATTAAAATGACTGTATAGGTTTTTACGTACATTTTTGTTAATTAGAACACATTTTTTGCAAATTTATTATTGGTTTTTAACTTTTTTTGTTACTATGCGTTATTATATATCTTAATTAGAATATGTTTACTTTAAGCAGGAAATAATTTCGTTAAACTCATTTGTGATCTTACACAGAAAAACAATTCAATTCAATCAATTTTAATTTTATAAACATTGGTTTTTTCGTTGGTGACTTCTATTGTATTAAAAGAATATTTCATTAAAAGCATAATTCACCTGAAACACCTTTATGTGTAAATTCTAGATAGGAAGTTAAAAGCTAGTCGTCTATAAATTAGTGAAAAGAGTTATTTATGAGACAATCGTGCAAGTAAACAGTAGTCAAATATCCATTTCAACTCACCATAATGACTGTGTTATCCTTGATCAGTGATAGGCCTTTCACGCAAGCTGAACCTATGAATTATGTTTCATAAAATGCTAGGGTTCTTCAAATAACGCTTACGTTATCCTACTAATATTATAAATGCGAAAGTTTCTAAGAATGTGTGTGTGTTTGTTGCTCTTTCACACAAAAACTACTGAACCGATTGCAATGAAATTTGGTACGTAGATAGCTGGACAACTGGAATAAAATATTTTTATCCCGATATTCCTACGGGACACGGCCTAACGCGGGTGAAACCGCGGGGCGCAGCTAGTAAATCTATAAGTTTGTGTGGATACGAATGTGAAAATGTCTGCTTAATATTTTACTTATAAGATCTAACGTCATTTATATGACGGATAATGGAAATTTGGTAGGTATAATGCAGAAAGAATACAGTACCCATAAGTTTTTTTTAATAGCTGTCTATTTATCATCATCATCAGCCTATATATGTTCCCTCTTGTCAGGGTTCAGGCCCAACACCAACACGATGGCCAAGTGCGGGTTGGCAAATGTCACATAATATGACTATTTCTTTCCCTTTTTATCAAACTACTCGAGTGAAGCAGAAGCGCTCTAGATATTATTTCTAAAAACAATGAATTATACGCTTTAAATTCTTTGGTGTTTACGGCCAGACTAATTAACAACATTTATTTTCTATCCGATATAAATAATATGTTACCTCATCCACATGTTTGTGGCAGAAAATAGTATTATTTATTGAAAGATATTTCACCACTAAAACGTACATTCATCATTGCAAAAACACAACATCGCATCTGAAGCGAAACCCACTACAATCCAGCTATATAAATCACAAACATGAACGCAGTGTTCTGTCCGTGTATCCAAATTTGAATATAATTGCATTACAGCCGTCTCTCACTCATTAACATAAACAAACACTCTAATTGTTATGTTTGATTCACAGTGCGGACGGACTTGGCAAATAATTTAGGGCCTCATTGTTTTTAACCTAAATATTTAGACCAAATACTTACTTATATAAAACTTATACTACCCTTCGACCGATGGCTTCGTCCGCATAGTCTAAGACTTAACAAATCATATCGCAAAATTTATCTTGATAACTAGCTGTTGGTAAAAAGAAAATTAAAACCGGTTGAGTCGATTTTGAGTTTATCGCTAAAGGCAGACGCGGCGGAGGACTTAATTTTATAATATCAAGTGATGTGACAAAAACCTCGCACTCTGTCTGTAAGTTAAATTGCAACCTTAATCAGAAAAAACAGAGTAAAAGGGTGGAAAATAGATTTTTTTAAATACACAATATAACAAAACTTGAAGAGGGTGGATATTTGTGTGAGAAAAATAAAGTTAGCGCAAGCTAATTTGGAAAGGGAATTTTGTGAGCACTTTTCATCAGCCGCTTACAAAATCTCAAAATTATAATGTGTAAAAGATGTCGAGATACCAATATTACATGTATCTAAGAGTTCCACAGAAGCATGTAATACAATAAGTATGTTGGGGCCTCTCCACACAAATGCCCCAAACACTGAAGTACACCCATTTACCCGCTGATTGGTACTTCAATGATATATGTGTTTGCACACCACTTATCTATGTTATTGCTGATGTGGATTTAATGCGGTTTGCTGTAGGCCTATAATAATACCTTGCCATGGACTCGCTTCCTTGTTTAGCAGTATTTAGTAGTTTATGAATAACGTTGATTTATAAGTGCACGATCAGAAGGTGGTAATTTGTTGCAGCTTTGCGTTATACTCGTGCTCTATGGAAGTTTCTAATCATTATGAGTCTTCGTGTATTGCCATAAGCTACAGAAGCCATTATTGTGGACACATTAGTCTTTAACAGATTGAAAAATATGCAAAAAAAAACAAAATAGAGAACATTATAAAGTGATTTTATAAATGATTAAAACGGTTTAACAGGAATTAGACATTTTTCACATAAATTAATCATCGAAAAATATTCAGTTTTCAATATTGACTATTTTGTAATTAATAACAATCCAATTAATTACTCACAAAAAACTGGCCATCCCCAGGCGAGGGTTCTTGCAACAGCAACGACGGATACCACCCCCAGGACAAATCGGACGACGAAGGTCCGCCGGCTAGCGCGGAGGACAAAAAGAAGCATCGCCGCAACCGCACCACCTTCACCACTTACCAGCTGCACGAGCTGGAGCGGGCCTTCGAGAAGAGCCACTACCCAGATGTGTACTCGAGGGAGGAGCTCGCCATGAAGGTTAACTTGCCGGAAGTTAGGGTCCAGGTGAGTGATCAATTTTGCTTCACAACAATAACAGTTGGATTATCTTCAATGTCTGTTTTTAAAAATATAAAATTGTCTCTTTATCATACGAGTATATGTCTATCACACCTCATTAATATTATAAATGTGAAAGTTTGTATGTTTGGGTGTTCGTCCGTCAATCACGCTGAACGGATTATGATGAAATTTGGTAAATAGACAAGTTAACAGTATGAGCTGACTTGGGTGATAGGATGCTTTTTATCCCGATTAAATGCTGCCTTGGTATAAAACAGATAATTTTGGTATCCGGGCGGACCCGGGACAAGCGTCTAATATGTAATATAAAGCCTTGCTTGATACATTGTGATAGACCTTCGGTATTGCCGTATTGATGGTATATAGCCTAAAGATAAATGGACTGTCCAACGGAATTATATTTCAATTCGATGCAGACTGCGGTAGTTCCTGAGTAGCTTGTTCAAACAAACTCTACAGCTTTATAATATTAGTTTCGGTTTCTGGTTACCAGGTCTATACTATACTGTTATGCTGAGTTATTAGGGCATATTGCTTCTGTATTAAATATTGATATTAATTTACACGATATAGTAGATTTTCAATTCATGCAAAAATCGTCTGAATTAAATGTTCATTATTAGGCAGCAGTTGTATTAACGTTAGAATTGATGTTATTTAAAAATCATTGTGTTTTTGATAATCCTGAAGTTAGGATACTAAAATAACTATAATATATATATAAGTATGTTTAATAGACATCAACCTAATACAATTCTAAAGTTTCGCAGATAAATTAAATAAAATATACGTCAAATCCCACAACAGCCGTACATTTAATAACTAATAATCGACGATTAAAGCATCCACAAACGGTTCCGAACAAACCCAATTTTTCACTTAAGCAAATAAACCGCATTTCGAATCCAATCCCGTCCATAATTCAATATCGGAAACTAAACGAAAAGCACCCTTTACTAAGTAAAGTTCGCAAACAAAATTGGCTTCAAATATAATGAACCCAAGGGGTTTAGCTACCCCACTGGAGCATATGTCAAACGAACCCCAATGTTGGAAAAAACCTTCCACATAATACAAAAGTTATCAGGGAACACGATTTGGGGATCCTTTCAACTTGGACATGCCTTAATTGCTTCTTATGCCACATTGAAAATAGCATCCATTTTTGGCATTTGTGCGCCGCTCTAGTGTCGGCGGACACAACCATTCTAATGGAGTGGCACTTGATTTTGCAAACTAAGCTGTTACGTATGAAAAAATGAAGTCTTTAATGTTAATTACCTGGTTATAAAACCTTGAACATTGTAGATAGCAGTTGTGTGTAGTTAGTAGTGCAGACTATTTCCATAAAACTACGGAAATAGTTTGCAAAGTCCCCACCAATAACATTAAAATTTTGAAAGTACTAAAAACTTTTATTGTCCTGAGATCTATGAAGATTGTTTCGTATAGTCAAATGAAACCGCATAAGAATTATGTGTGTTTCTGAACACCCCAGTAGCGCCCATTCTTTCAGCAACAAACGCTTAACTAAAACTTTGTCCCTTGCGTGACTCCCACCAATTTATCACCATTCGTAATAAACGCACATTGTAATCGCTATAACAAAAGTAAAGCTGATCGCTCACCGCTTTAACTGGCACTAAACACACCTCACTGTAACGCAGTTAATAAAGGGGTACAAATGTTTTCGATGGGAAAGCACTCGCTGCGCATTCCTTCTTACACCTAATCTATTTTGCTAACGGGTTTTTAATTGTTACAGCTTTAAATAACTTTACAAGTTTAGGTTCTTGTAGCAATTTTTTATCTAGGTTCAGAAATAACTTAATGTTTATATGTATCTACAATTAAGCATTAGTCTATGGTTATAGGAAACTACATTTATGTAAATTTCTGATTGCGTCGCCTTAGTACAGCTCTAACGATTTAACTCTGAGGGCATTTAGGTTTCAAAACGTTCTTAATCTGTAGGTATGGTGATTTTGTTTCACTGATTTTGTTAATTTCGCTAGAACCGATGTTATGATTTATGATATCTGATTAGTTTAATGCTTTGATATGCATTCTCACTTTAACAATTACTCTTATTCGAATTATTCATCTTCCAGTTTTCTGGTATCACATATGACTTAATCATCATCCTGTGATTATAAACAATCCATTGCATCACATGTAGAACCTGCATTGTCAAATCTATACTGTAACTACCAGTCGCGTGCCCAGGGTTCGCCCGAAGAGACACTGGATGAAACAAAACAACATAAACAGATTCTTTTTTAATGGATCGACTAGATTTGAGTTAAATCTTTAGGGGAAACAAAATTTCCTTATTATTATTGTAATATTTGGATAGATAATGCTGCAATCAAGTTTGATTATGCGGTTATCTATCTATCTATCTATCCAAACAATATATAACTAAAATGCCTCAATATCCCTAACCCTTTAACCTGTCTGCGAGGCAATTAACTGCCCCCAGAATTAGCAGTCATTTCGCCACATCTCATTAACTTTTTCATTACTTTGTGTCCGAACTTCGCTAAAGGACGGTTGCGATGTTTATTTGAGGGGTTTTCTTACTTTGAACGTAAATTTAATGAAAATAAAACACCAGTGGACGAATATGTTATCGGAGATAATTTTGCTAAAGCAAATTTCGTATAGGTTTACAGTTAATTGCAGTAGGCTGCAAATAGTGATAATACATCTGAAAATTGTATACAGGGACAGACAGACAGCGGGAAGCGACTTTGTTTATACTATGTAGTGATTTTTCTCTCATATTTACTTTTAAGTAGGTATAATGTAAAATATGACAAAAAACCGGGTTTTTATGTTATTGTTTCGCATAATTTAAAGTTAAACAAATAATCTCGTCAACAGACATTAATTCGATTGGAGAACTTTCTTAAACGTTTGACACGTACCCATTTAAGTGCCCACTCCCATGGCCCCACGTCGGCTGCGAACGGGGGACCGGCACTTAAATCCCAATATGAGATCTGTTAAAATACTTCAATTAACAATAGTTTAATGGCACTGATTCCGACTGACTGGAGCTGTACAGTGGAATTAGCGAATCAGATAACAGCTGATCATTATCTGTATTGTTGAAGCCGCTACAAAACATGCCTTTGTGTTTGTTACAGTGTTTTTGTATCGCTTCCCGCTGTTTTTTTACTTTCGATTTTAAATTACTCAGCTGGAAATTAGGATACTGGTTAGTTAAGAATGGTCTCTGACTGTACCTACTTATTTAAATTTAGCCGTAGTTTGGGTGTAACTACGTGACGAATAATATGAAATTCAAATATAAATATGGCATTTTATTACCTACTCAACATATAATGACTATTTTACATACATTCAATTTGTAGAAATACCTTTAAATTCAGGCGTAATAAAGGGCGTTTAGAGCTCGCAATCTATATGTACTAAAACAACAAAAGCCTATAAAACCATTCAGAATAAATGGCTCTCAAATCGTCCATCTGTTCACTCAATTGCTTGTCGCTTCACTGGCGCGGTTCACTTGCTCTAATGTGCTAATAAACGACGCGTACTAAACGTTCCTCACGTTATAACTCTGCAAAATAAAACTCTATCGCGTTGAAATAAGATTCAATGTCGGTTGCAACACGGTAAAAGAAAACTTTTATACGTTCCTCGAGTATAGACTTTATCTATTACGAGAAAGGTTCATATTAATTTGACATTCAAATTACTTTCGCATTTCGATTGATTTTTAATCTGTATTTCGTTAATAATTTAATATAATAAACTTTATCTCCAAGCGTTAAGGTAGCCACTTAAACGGCACGTTGATAAAAAGTTTACACGTGATGTATTATTGGAAAACTAACTTTGTTTATTGTCAATTTGGAGTTCAAAACAGCTTAGCAAAAAATATTTTGGTAATAGTAACGATGACTATAAATTTTCGAAATTGTACTTTAGTACTCACGATACATGGTTGAGTTTTCCATGTATCAAACATGTTATATTGAGAATCCAGAGGGTATTTGTGTTTAGTGAACGCTTCGGCTTTCTTTTGATATCCGTTACAAATTGCTGTAAGTTTTTATCGTAATTACAGGGGCTATTGTCAAACGCTTGACACTTGAAGATTATTATGTTTATAATCACAATGAATACAATGTTTTGTTAAAGACTCTTTCTAGTCTTTAGTTATGAGTATTATTTTAATTAAATATACGTAGCAATAATAAAGGAGAGAATAAAAAAGGAGTAAGTTATGTATTGGATTGTATTTATTGGCTTTGTTACCTCAGAAATTTTGTCTAGGTAGACCGATTTTCATGACTGTTTTTTATTTGAAAGCACCTATCTAGCGTGCTCTAATTTAAATTTGGTCTAGCTCTAAAGATTAGAAGTCGAATCATTTATATTGGCTTGTTGGTAATGAGACCACCTCCTATACTCTTTTCATCTAGATAAAAAAATTTTAAACCCGTTCACAATTGCCAAAAATATGATTTAACATATACAAAACATACCTACAGACGTACATAGAACCTTCCTTACGGGATCGTTCGGAAGTTAAAAATTGTTATTTATGGTTTTTGTTAGTTTCCAACAAATTATTTTAATTCTAGAATGTTTCTATTCTTGTCTTATTAAAGTTTTATTTAGAAAATATTCATGCATTTAAAAATCCTTTGGGAAAATAGTAAATCAATAACAAATAAATGTATTTTCTTTCTTTCAAATTAACGCTATGTTCGTACCAGTAAGTATGAAAGATGACAATCCGTGGAATGCTATCGCTTAAGAACCACAGGTCAGTTCTTTGGCATCATTGTTATGTACATATTTTCTTTGGAAACTGCTTTCTGAACCGGTGGTAAATGTTAAAACTGTATAAAATCACGATTCGAAAGTGCTTCTATGAGAAGTCTAAATGAAAAAATAAATGTTTGAGTTTGAGTTCGTCTTGGCGTTTTAAACAAAGATATTACGTAAAAATGTCTCATATTCGTCCTATCCAAAATATACGTGTGTTTTTCATCAATAAAAGAGAAAATTAGAGCAAACAAAAGCTCCCCTCCAATAAAATTATGATAACCGCCATAATCGAACCCCACGATCGTTTGACGGTAATAAATACGGTCACGGCATTACCCGAGTGGCGTGAAAACTGGCGTTAAACGAGCGAGGTAAGCGTGGTATGCAGCAGACACAGTTTAGATGGGTCTTTCGTTACTTGCGGGTACTAGCACAGATGATATAAAGCTATGTATTGGTTAGGTTCGTAATTAAATTGTTATATGCAGGTTTCAAAGAACGTAACAGGCTATACAAATTTTTGTATTAATTGGATGTTTTAGACAATTATAAAATAAAGAGATGGTAAATTCAATATTATTGGATGGTGCAATAATTTACTAAACTACACATACTAATCAGAATCTGGAATATTACTGTACTGTCCAGTATTCTTTATATAATTACATTGATTATTTAATTTTATGCAGAGAGTCTTTTTACTTGTATCGAATCACCGCTATTTATTAAATTTAGAAAAGCTTTATAGTTGTCCGTGTTACAAACCAATAATAACAATAGAAACTAAAAGTTATATTTTTACACGAGAATCATTTTAACTAACTACCGCTCCGACCCGGCTTCGCCCGTGGTAAATAATAGCCAATAGCCTTCCTCATTAAATGGACTACCTAACGCTGAAATAATTTTTCAAATCGGACCAGCAGTTCCAGAGATTAACGCGTTCAACCAAACAAACTCCTCTGATTTATAATATTAGTATAGATATACCACATCTTACTGGACACACAGTCAAGCGACAGACAAACGAAGTTATAATAGTTGATTAATCGGGGAGGGAGCGTGTGGGGGGCGGGGGGGGGGGGGGGGGGGGGGGGGGGGGGGGGGGGGGGGGGGGGGAGGTAATGTAATAACTTACGCGGTTACCTCGTTGACGAGAGCATACATTAATAATATTAATTCGAAAACAACTAGAACTTTGATTGCAAGTGAATTAATCATTGTTGATATTGACGTCCATTTTAATTGAAGTTTTGAATTAAAATAAATTTTCACGTATGTAATTGTTACATATAAAAATGCCAGCAAAAAAAATCACGATTATTAGTTTAATACTAGGAGACGTCTGGAAATCAGCACTGTTTAATGCTCTGGGGTTTTGCAGCAATAGATGAGACGCGGGCTTTAGCTTCTTTATGAGATATGTTACTCGAATTGTATCTAATATAAATAACGCATAAACGATTTTTTTTATTTAACTACTACCAAAAACGCATAAATAATACCTACATCAAATACGAACACATACACACTACGCATTTAACACACACATATAAGTTACTAGCTGCGCCCCGCGGTTTCACCCGCGTAAGTCCGTATCCCGTAGGAATATCGGGATAAAAAGTTGCCTATATGTTATTCCAGTTGTCCAGTTGTCTACATACCAAATTTCATTGAAATCGGTTCAGTAGTTTTTGCGTGAAAGAGCAACAAACACACACACATCCTTACAAACTTTCGCATTTATAATATTAGTAAGATAACATACACTTATGTGCTATGGTGCCGAGGAAATGCTAATAATCTAGGGTCAAGTCCACATCAACAGCTCGCATCACTGCAGGTCGCGGTCGGGCGCTGTAAGTGAGTTACTGCAGTTTTCGTAAACTCAATTACCACGAACTGCTTCCGAACTCTCAAACTGCACAACAATTCCGCAATCACATTAATGATTCGCTGAAAAATCGTCTCAATTTACTTGATGTTAAGACGTTGTTTTGTAATCATGTGCGTCGTTTAACGATGTATAAGTTTAATATAATAGTCTAAAATTTTAATCGACATGTCAATATATTTGATGCGCGAACGATATGAGCCATTTCTTATATTGTTTTTGTAGGATTTCTCTGATTTCCTATTTCTCGTTTGACCTTATTTACGAACGGTTTTGCTAAATTAACATTTTGTCACAGACTATCATTTTCGAACATTTATAAACGACACAACAATTAATATTGCAATCATTATTCACTTATTAAAGCAGATTTGCGAAAATTCTAGAAGGATTTTCTGCGTGAAAAGCATACCAATAGAATTACCGCCTAACAGACGTTGTGCCGAAGATAAATTCGCCGACAATATGATAGACGCTAGGAAGTGTTGCGTGAAACTCAATAACCGAAGCAAAAGCTGTAATTGTGGAGCCTCGTGGGAGTCGCGGCGTGGCGGCCATTTGATACGGGGAAATAGAGTTTGGGCTGATATCGAGGGAGGCCATACACACTGCGAATGTTAACTGTAGCTTACTTTATTAGTTTCATTCTGCTTAGATCTATGTTAGTAACGTGAATATATAAAGAGAACAATATGTATATATAATACAATATGATTCTAACGAGACAATATGATTGTAACGAGACGCATAACGTTAAATATAATTATAAATTTTGAGCAAATAGGTAAACATTTAAATACATAAAGTATGTGAAAGCGATAGAGACTCTTCTAATCAAAAATGACATGGGAATGTGGTATATTCGTTGTTTATATTTGGTATATAAGTACTGAGTGAATGTGGAAACACCATAAAAATATTAGTGAAAGAGAGAGTTGTAGCTGAGATTTTTTTTTCAATAATGTTATTAAATTGTTGTATAGGTAACTTTAGCCTCACATGTATGTTTCTATTTATATACATCCCATCACCGTCTCACTTAAACTCGATTTTGACCCACTTTAAACGTGGTCATATACACATTGTTTTCTTATCATACATCAAACGATACAATATTTTCATATTATCGCCCTAATTAAATTTCCCTTATGTATACTCAATACTCTTGTATAGAGTAGCTTGCTTGCTCTTGCAAGTGAGACAATTAAGTTGGTTCTATCTATATATCAATATTCAATTCAATTAAAGCTATAATAATATTTAAAAATAACCTGTAAATTAATACATACAGTATAGTAAACCGCAGATGTAGGCGCCTCGCGCCGCATTCGCCCGGTGTCGCTATTTTTCGCCCGAGTCTATGGGATCAAGAGATTATGACAGGCCGTAATGGCGCCTAATTTACTGAATGTTGTCATTTGCGGCGAACTGTTTCGTGCGAGGGTGATGGCAGCGGCCTATTTGTATATGAGTATAAAATATTATTTATCTTAGTTATGGACCTGACGTATACAAGTCATGATAAAAGTTTTGGTTAGAGTTAGAGAATTAGATTTTATTGTAATAATACGCCGAATTGTGCCAGCGAAACATGAATGATACTTTTACATCGTCATTTGTACTTGAATGAGCGGATTGGTAAAATATTCCTTCATTCAGACTTATAGATAGTGTGAATAATTCTATAAGCTTAACGAATTTAACTATTCGTCCAATAAACATGCTATTAACTCTTAAGTTATTTTCAATTAACATTGATTGCTTTTCTTCATTAATTTCATTTATAGTTTTGTTAATTGAAGCTATTTCTCCAAATTTCTAATAAAATTTAGAAAATAAACGGAGTTTTATAATTATAATCGCACGTTTCTCTTACGCCCTACAACCCAGTACCAACACAATATATTATTACACGCTCTGTTCAAGAATTATCCATTATTATCGAATCAATACGCACAATACAACAAAACTAATCATAACTTGCTTTGTGCCATAATTTGATTAAAATTTGACGGCTCCTTCCTGTAAAAAAACCCTTTAAAAAACAGGAAATGGCTTAATAAGGGTAATTCAATTAACGGCCAGTGTAAGATGACCCCTGGGTAGTTTTGATCGACAACCGACGGAGCAAAGGTAGAGTTCATTTTATGATGGTCGGTTTTTTAAGATATATGAATGAATTAGTGAATTAATGGTGGGTTCCGAACGTATCATGTCGGTATAAGTTACGGCGGAACTCTTAAACTTGATATTTCCGTTACTTATTTTTGTGAGAACTTGAGAAGGCCGCTCTGCGTAGACCTACTGGCGTGTTTGCATATATTGTGTTTGCAATTTGCTTTGTAGTGTATGTTATGTTGATGAAATAAATAAGCAGTCTGCCGCGAAATACAGAAAAGGTTTAATAATTTTTTCAAATACATCATCATCATCATCATCATCATCAGCCCATATATTCACTGCTGGGACACAGGCCTCTTGTGGATCCTCCTCACAAATACATACCTACATTAAATATAACGGCAAATTACGATATTTTGAGTAATAGTCGAGTAATTTAATGTTAACGAATTATTATAAAAGAATTTTATTATGCAAATTATCAACATACTTTAATTTTCATACGGAACTTGACTGGCCATCACTTAGTTAAAAGTTGCAGCCATCATATCTCATCATATCATATCATATCATATCATCATATCTGGCTCTTAAAAAACTGTGACATTGTCTAATATCTGCAAATCAAATAATAACTTAGGAAATACAAGATCTGTTGTATATCTTAAGTCCCATCATCTTCATTCACATTTCCGTCACAATACGACACTGAAACAAACACAATTCAAGCCGGCGAAACTATTGAAGCAAATGTATCAATGAACACAAAAACCAGCCGTTCCTAAGTGCAGTCTATTGTCCCCAAAGGCTAACCTTCCTTAATACCCTGTATTTAGCGCCAACAGCAACAATGCCGGCTCAACAAGCAGATTATCCGTCCAATTTGACAATTCAATTCATTTCAAATACAATGTTGAGTGTCGGCGCTTCATACAAAACATCGAACTACACACCAAACTTTAACCGTGTCCCCTAGTTATAAAGTTTATAATTGATTATTTAAATTTCGATGTCGTTATTTCAAAAAAGTTCAACCAAAATGCTATTTGCCGTTAACTAGATCGTTTTGAACCTTATCTGCTCGCGAATAAGAGTTATTAGATTTGATCAGGATGCGTGCAAACATCGGCAGTCTCAAAATACCAATTCATGACGACCAGTGTAGAAGACTCATCAAAAAACTAAAGTGAACTCTAAACTATAGTATTAAGGTTCATGTCTTTTCATGTAGTATGGTGATATTTGAGATCGCTAGTTAGCCGGCTCTTCAAAGTAGGCAGTATCAAGGAGTATAATGCTAAAGTTTCGATTTCATCAAAGGGCGGTTTCCTTTGCGTCATCTGCTTATTTTTAGGAATCCGTAATCCACTGATCAATGCTTTCTACCAATTTCTCATAATTCCTGCTAAAAGCTTAAAAAGTAATTTATCAACACTAACTGAATTTTCCAGGTTCAATATGTGTTTAAGAATTTTACGGAACGCATTGTCAATATTAATTATAACGAAAATCTGTTCTGTCTTTTAATTTTCAGAACTCCAACTACTAACAGCTTTTACAATTTTTAAGATTGTAATATCTCAAAAATCGTGGGTAGTGTGAAAAAAAATTACTAATACGTTTTTTGTAGATAATTTTATAATCTACATATTTTGTCTGAGATGATTTTCCGATTAAACTTACCGTTTCCCTGAAAATCGCGAAAAACTCTTTTTTTTTACCTTTGACCTTGAATAGATTGTTTTCCATTCAATGCAATGATTGGTAACTTCTAAATTTTATTTATAATTGTATTTTGAACAACTTCACTGATTTTCGGGTTGTTGTGACTGTGGATCACGGAATGTCCAGATTGACCGGACTATAATATATTTGCGTGTCACAAATCACACGGAAGGCACCAGCTTTAGAAAAATCATCAAAATCGGTTCTCTATGTCGAACGTTTCATTTAAAAAGTAATACAGACCCATATTTATTTAGTGTACAGTATACGTGGAAACTATAGATAAATATACTTCAAAGGGACGGTAAAATATATATGTATCATACTATATTTAGTTATAAATTTTTTCTTTAACCTCTACAGATTTACCTTATATAAAAGACGCTGAGTGTGTCCGCGGCATAATTATATAATTAGCTAATTTGTCGGCGTCTGCAATTAGATCCGAGAATTATGAAATAATTTGTTTATTTATTTTCGCTTAGAATTAATTACGACGGTCTTTGATATAACTGAATTTTATAATGTCTTTATTCTTTCTAATATTTTTTTGCATGTTTTTGAATATTTACTATGGAGTATTTTCTGTTTGAAGAATTCAGTTACTTAAGTTAATTTTAACACATATACAGGATGTCCCAGATTATTTTCTCTTTTATTGTTTAAACTCTACATTTTCACCCCTGACTGACAACGCAGAGCTAGATAAAAAAAAATCAGATCAAATCTGTTATCGTCATTGTGTTAATATATTTTTAGGTGTTCAGTGCATAAAACTGTGACGATTAATCATTGGGAATGTACCAATTTTTAGTTAATTAAAATGAATACTTCACTATAAAGACCAAATAATGAATTCATAAGCAGAGTCGCGCGGCTTAAATTATACAAATAAAATCCTCTCAAACCAACTTAATTAAAAGTAATTAAGTTCGCTTATACACAAACGGTATACACAATAATGAACCTTACCGGTTAACAATACGACTCATAATAGGTTAATCGTGTTCAAAGGCCGAGGCGTCAAAGCTTACGAATTAAGCTCACAGTTGAAATGGAGTTTTGATTTAATTAATTTTAAAGCTGTGTGTGTGCTTTATGTTTTAATTGTTTACGTAGTTGTTAAAGTTGGAGATAAATGATTTAAAGCGGGTTTTTAACACGATTTATTGCCGCTCATTTAATAGAGGACATTGCTTTCTTCTTTTCTTCTTAGTGCAGTGGTGGCTCAGTGGTGAGAACCTCGGACTTCAAAATCGATAAGTCGGGGTTCGAGACCGGGCGAGCGTGCAAGAAATAAATTGATTTTTCAATTTATCTGCGCATGTAGATAACTTCACCACTGCTTAAAACGGTGAAGGAAAACATCGTGAGGAAACCGGCATGTCCGAGAATCAAAAGTTCGACGACATGTGACATCTGCCAACCCGCACTTGGCCAGCGTGGTGGATTATGGCCTGAACCCTCATAGGAGGCCTGTGTCCCAGCAGTGGGAACATATATGGGCTGATGATGATGATTGCTTTCTTCTTTTGTTCATTGATTATAATTATTTGGCTGGAATTAAATCACCGTTTTTAAAATATGTACATGAACAAAACATATCAGCTGTTTTTGTGTTAGTATCTCCCATAGGAATAGACTATCAAATTAACCTGTTGGTGATGTTCTCTGAAAACCCACTTAATTAGCGGAATTCGATTTTCACAAGTACGACACTCACACCAGCCTCTGTTCTGGGTCGGCTGATGGTAAGCGACCAGGACCGCCCATGACATTTGCAGACTTTGCCCCGCAATTGGATTGCCAACTTAAGTGACTAGGGATAAAGAGAGGAAGGGTGGAGGGACTAAAGGATAGCACTGGGAAAGGTTAGGTAGAGGTTACTCGCACTCACCAAAACACAAAATTTTTCACATTCTGCAATACTACGCTGCTCTTCTGTGAGGGTGTGGTACTTCTCCGGTGTGAGCTGGCCCCA
>NC_052126.1:45622-91026 GCF_012273895.1 Zerene cesonia | reverse complement strand
CCCACGTCCCGAAGGACTTATTACAGAGGTTTAAAAACAGTAACCCCACATTCGTAATGCAATATGTGCAAGTTAAGCACCAGTTAAACGTCCGACCTCACTCATTACTATACTTAACTGCGAAACTTGATACTGTTTGTGACGCTGCGGCCAATTAGAGGCCGGCACGTGTCCGACACGGGTCCGACACGCGACGACACGCGACGACACGACTGTCGCGATTTCGCATGTTGATTTGTGCTGTGTAAATAAGGAAACCGTGTGCCTTGTTTAACTTTTAAGATTATTGAATCGGTGCACAATATGCTCTTCGAAGGGTGATAAATTATGCGTAAGTACATTTTTATTGCGTAGCGGAGTTGCAGCATCTGGCAAAGTTCAATGCAAGCGAACGACTTTAGTGCGACCTGCATCTGAATGAAAACGGTTTGATATGATACAAGGTTATCTTGTTTTTATATTGTTTTGTATTCCAAAATTATTCTAATCGATGTAAAGAATCGTGCATAAGATCATAATCAAATTATTATAGATTCAAAGTTATGTACAACCGAATATTACCTGTTCCTTACAACAGATTAAGTTGTATGTGTGAGAAGAATACATACAATATGTTTCTGACGTAGCTACTAATAAAACTTATATTTCAGTGCTAAATGTAGGATAGCTTATACACGCGTAATACACTACAATAACCGAGTTTCAAAAACTGTCTATTCAAGTGTATCCCTAATATATATAACATGTATAATTTTAATTCACATCAGTAACAATACAATGCAAGCTAATAACTAACAAATGTGATAAAATGTAACAACGATACCTATCTGATTAGCTGTCACAAATCTATCACAAATCACAATGTACCACGTGTCACGTTGTCGCGGCATTGTCCGTTTTGTCCGGGACCAGCCGGGCGGAGCGCATTGTGCCTCATTACGTTGGTATAATTGAATGCTAATGTTTTTGTGGTTGATCGTAATTACAGCTTGTGGGTGGGAATTTAAGAAAATGTAATAGAAAATACAACTGAAATATTATAAATATTACCATGGTTGAATTGTATTATTAATGACTTTGATACTTGGGGGTCACGTCTTGAAGCAGGAGTAATGTCAGTGTAGGAAAGTGGCAGCGCTAGTCGATGTAAAATTACCATAGCTATATACATAGCTCTCTTTTTCCCACACAGGAATTACTCCTGCTAGATGTTATGGTAACTTCTCCGGGTGATATAATCCGATTTTAAATTATACAGTGTCTAGTGACATTCATTAATATTGCATTTTTTTATTATTGTTTCACTTTATTATTTCGCAATTAGATTTACAGTGAAAATTAACATTCTTTGATTACTAGGATGAGATATATGCACACCTAATCATACTGACCTACAACAACATTAAAATTCAGATACGAAATTATCCAACAATCTAAGATTCATGCAACACCCAATAACGAAGCGCATTACGCTCTATTTACACGCAGCCTTATAAAGTCCTTCGGATATATTTTTAAAGCGATCTAAGTTGAAGACTCCATAAGGCCGCGGGCACAATGTTTGCGCGCACTTAATATCGCGCTGTTTGCTCGATATCAGCTCTTGTGCGCGCGCCTTTATTTGCCAGCTACCCTCCTAAATGCTTGTTTACACGCGCCTCTTACATGACAGCTCACTATATTCATTTTGTGCAACTTAAGAGGTTAAGGAGTTTTTAATTTGGCATTTGGGGGATTAGGTTCATTACGTTTTAAGATCAGATTTTTGTTACTATGTATGATGTGTGATGCTTTACATTCATATGTAATCAGCTCAAGAACCATGAATTCGTCGAAATAATTGTCTACTAATAAAAAACTGTGAGAAAAAACTTAAGAGTAGTAAATATTCAAACTAAATTTTACCTGGTCATGTAGAATTTAATTTAAAGAGTCCAAACTATATCTAGATATATTGTTTGAAGCATAGATAAATATGAATTAAACATAAACACAGCATCATTCATTCATCATATAATTCAGGAATTGTATCTCACCAAAACTGCGACAAGAGAACGCTTGAAAAGATGAAGAAAAAAAGATATTTCAGTGTTTTATTAATAGACAAAGTTGTTAAAAAAGCTTCACATAGTAATAAAGCAATTTATAAAAGTTGGCGAGCAAAAAGAAAAACAATGTAAAACAGTAATTAAAGGGCGAAGTCAACAAAAGGAATTGATTGGAAAAAGTTAGAACAAATAGCGGCGGCGCTTCGTTCGTTAGCCCACATTGTCGGCCCTCCGCTGTGCGCCGGGTTCCACATACGAGGAATTCTAGTTTATGCTGATTGTATTAAAAAATATACTTTTCTCTCCTTCTATAATCTCCCATAATATCAAATGCGAAAGTAACTCTGGCTGTCTATCTCTTCTACACGCTTAAACTACTGAACTGATTTGGATGGTACCAAAATTGAAAATTTGGTACCAAGATAGTATAACTTCAAACCAGAGAAAGGACATAGGATAGATTTTATTCCGAAAATGCCTCTACATTAGTACTACAGTTTCTCGTGTTTGTTACCTTTTAGCCTGGTTGCCTGGAAGGGATCACCTTTTAGTGATAAGGCTGCACAGTAAACACAGTATCTTCTATACACAATTTTTTCAGCAGTTTCTTAAATAATAAATAAATATTGTGTGTTCTGCCGGCTACCGCCATCAGCATCATAAAATTGTTATGCCTACGTATGTGTTAACCTACTTGTTATAAATGAATGAACTGAAATGAGAAAAACAATTGTCTGTCTCTTTTTCCAACACAAACTAAACTTATACTTCTACCTGAGATAAACTCTTTTTTATTAATTATACGAAACATGTGTTTATAATCTTACAATGCAGTTCACAATAACAATTAACTCATGTCTTATATTTTGTCTTACAATATCCACGGACCCCCGAGAGTCACGGGCCTGTCCCCGTAAACTAATTACTGTCAGAACCGAGCCGCACTCTATTTAGCTGTTTTTATGAACTCGACTTTTCTCACTCTATACATATTGAATGGGCGTTAGCCTTTATTCGATTTATGATATGATCGTGAGGGTCTCTCACTCTTAAACTCTTCCTACAAACATTTTAAGCTATAATATAGCTGTTATAAATATTTATTGTGTTTGAAAATACTCTTATTGCAGAAAACAACAAGAAAATTACAGGGCATAATTAAATTCGATGATGAAACGTATATTAATTACCTGAGAATGTAAACTTGTGTAAATTATGTTTTATTTATAGTTTTAAATTTATATGAAAATATGTAATTATAATAAAAATCATTGTTAATTTTCTTTATATGTTTTGACTCGATACAGATATAGAGTATTCGCACCCAACATAATGCTTTTTAAACAAAACAATTTTTCAAAGGATCATCATTTATCCACACTTCATGCCTAATAGCTTTTAAATATCCTTTTAATGAATCGAGTATAATTAAACAAAATAAACCATAATCGTAAGATATAGAATCCATATTAACTCATCCACAAAACGAGGATATCACCATTAGTAACTTAATTGAACGAAATAAGAACTGAAAACGCTCGCCGCAAAAATCTATCAAGAGTTCAGCGTAATCGAATAAGAACTCTATCTGATTGTGTTACGATTTCAATTTCGTTAACAATCTATGGCGCTTACAACCGTTCGTGCCGCATTATCATTAAACGGTTTGAAGATAAATTGAAATCAAGAGATGAACGCAATATTACACTCAATTTTGAATCTTATTGAGTGGTGTTACAGTTTATATTTTTCATTTACAATCCCGATAACAGTATTCTATGGATTGGTGAATGAAGTTTATATAAAATTAAACGTTATCTCTCAGCAATAAAGTCAATTATTGTTTGTGAGTAGTCGTTAAGGGGACGCTATGTTTGCGAGAGTTAATTTAGTTGCAGATTAATTCAGTTTGATTGATGTTTTTGTGCTTTTGATGAGGTCGCCAGTTTATTGCCGACTAATTGCGCTTCCCGAGTTCTTTTGGGTAGTAAATGTATGGTTTAAATGTTTTTATAGTCGGGTCTCCATTGGGATTTGGGGTTTAAAATTTACTTTTATGGTACAATGTATAACAATTAACTAACATAGTGATGTATCGTGACGTGACGTGTCGCGACTTCGCACGTGTCAACTCGGCATTAAATATGCCTATTTTTCCCTATATTTCCCTTGAATAGCTATTTATTGATAAAAATATTTTAATCAGTGGCGTATTTTTCGATTTAAATGAGCGATTTCTCAAATAAAATCAACTTTGTGATATAGCCGAAACAATTTTTTTTTGTTATATGAACTGTTTTTTAAACATTCACTCGAAGTGAGAAAGTTATAATTATAAGTTAAGAAAACTGTTACAAAGTATTTTCTTGTGTTTGATTTTACGCGAGTATTATTCATTGAGAAATTAAAGGCTTTTTGACGGATTTTATCATTATATTATTTACCCGACGTTTCGAACACTTTACAGCGAGCGTGGTCACGGGGACGTCTCGTAATTTCTAACTGTTACAGAGTTTATAAAATAATTGTAACTTATATGATGTTCTGTACGTACATATTTAAGTTTTTAAGTCTTGCCATATTATATATATTTAGGCCTTATTTACCCACCTGCACCGGACTGTTCCTAAACTCAAAAATAAAATGCAATGGGACCCATTATTATTTTTTCACTTTGTCAAAATTAATAGGCACATCAAATACAATCACAAGTCATTATTAAAGGTAACATCAGGAGCAGACGTAACAAACCCCATCAAAACCAGATCATTGTGCCCTCCCCTTAAGAAACGAACAAATTAGCCGCCACCCAATACAAACACGACCCTAACTTTCAAAGAATACAGTCCAAATTTAAGTAACCTTTCTCTTTATATAGGGCCTTTTACGCCTAACGAGTTAGCTAACTTTTGGTCCAAAGCTGCATCTAAGATGGCGATGGTCGTGCATCTCGCTCACTCGTATTGGGAAAATGATGTTGTCTCACGCGTTTTCTTAAAAGAAGTTGTTTGTTAAGGGGAGGGGATTTGTAAATAAAGGTATTGTGGATCGATGGCCGACTAGCGGGCTCGAACACTTTCGACATTTCGGTTCTCATGCTGTTACGTAACTTTGTGCGTCTGCTTATAATTTCGATAACTCGACGAAAAGACATAAGGCGTAAGGTAATTAAAGGTTATTTTATAAAACGCGATTTATTTATATAGCTAGATATAATTGAATCGAAAAATGTGTTGTTAAGCGTTAAACTCTAGAAAGGCCGGACCAAATTGGCTATTTTTTACGGTTTTGTAAGACACGAGGACCGTTTTATAGAGAGAAGAACGTGCCACAGGTGCAGCCGGGCCTGACCGCTACTTCATTATATAAATGAATTAGAAGTAGTCCAAAACTATAGTATCATATTATCTTTGCCTAAAACAAGCTTTTCGTAACAAGCCAGTTCTGGAGATCAAAAAAGAGTAAAATTCATAATATGTATTACTTATTACAGTTTTTTTATATTCCTACATGTTTGTTTGTTCGTATGATACCGACTGCTGTACACAAGAATTTAAACTTTGTACACTTATCATGGATATTGATTCTTTTTGTCCTTTTTGTCAATGGACAAGGCAAAAATTTAATGAGTTTATCTGATTATACTAATTAGGATCGCCAGCTTTAAATAATGTGTACTCTATAAGAGCAATTGAGACAATTTATTTGATTCTATAAATTAAGCGTATGTTTGGAAACAACTTATTTTTGAAATTGAAATACAGTACGTCGATATAACTAAACAATTTCCCCTTCAAGATTACTTTCTTTTCACCGTACGAGTGTTGATATCCAGTAACAATAAAAAGTAGTGTGTAGTGCTCTTGCAATTATTATGTAGTATAGACTATAAGACTAGCGGCTATTGGTCGCCGTAATGTGATTAGGTACAGACGCCCACAACACACAGGTTCTATATAATATCTGTATGCTACATGACTTAATAGAACACTTTCTAGCTGCAGATACTGGTCTCTTACATATTTATCGGATCGGATGATAGTGAAGCTAAACCATCGGTGAATCTTATTGAACAAAAGAAAAATTTATGTCAATCCACATTAAAATGTCATTGACATATTACCTAATGTTGTACGATTCGATATTAAATTATTAGTTTTCTAACTACCTATATATAAAAGATACAATTATTTACATACAATATTTTTTTTAGATACAATTAAATAGTTTAGGTGATTAAACGACAGAATTCAGAGAAAATCATCATCATCATCAGCCTATATATGTTCCCACTGCTGGGACACAGGCCTCCTATGATTGCTTAGGCCATAATCCACCACGCTGGCCAAGTGCGGGTTGGCAGATGTCACATGTCGTCGATCTTTTAATTCTCGGACATGCCGGTTTCCTCACGATGTTTTCCTTCACCGTAACGAGCAGTGGTGATTTTATCCACATGCGCAGATAAATTGAAAAGTCAATTTATTTCCTGCCCGCTCGTCCGGTCTCGAACCCCGAATTTTGAAGTCCGAGGTTCTCACCACTGAGCCACCACTGCTTTAAACATAACATAGTCCTAGTCATTTTGCCAGGTTTTTCACAAATAGCCGGATTTAATAAAGTTTCATAGAATATTGGAATAAAAATAAAAATAAAAGGAATAAAAGACATGAAAAACCAATAACTCTAAAATTTAAACCTGGCATCGGAGAAGTTTTTTGTCACGCCAGCGTCCCGTCAGCGAGATGTCACGTAGCAAAAAGACACTCACGTGACAGCGGTCGGGCTAGACTATTGTTTTATTGTTCAACCTTCGCTTTTATACATGTGTGTAACCGCCTTATATGTAGTGTTTTTCTTTTCTTTCTCGTTGTTCGTCACGGCCCCACCCAGATGGTCATTTTATAATGTTAACTAAATTTAACAGTAACTATCCTTATCTAAACCTAATCTAATTGATTATTGAACGGAATTACAGTAAAACTGTGCAACTAATAAGAGTTTATTTTATACGCTTAAGAAGCTTCGCATGTTTCTTTGATATTATTGGAGATAGATATTGAAGATATGTAAAGCACCTTGTCCTAATACTACCTATATTGTAGGAAAAAGTATTATCGAATATGGTTCAGTCGTTATAAAATCATGCGCGTACACATTTCGTAGAATCATTGATATTTACATATAAACGCCGTGTTAACTTAATTAGTAACATAATAATGTTATGACAACCCTCAGCCCGCGACGTCGCTCGCATAGGAGTTGCTCTATATTTCCTTTTTGGCACACGCAGCCACACATAATTGTTAAGTGTAAATTTTTATTTTTATCTATTTTTTTCCTCTTATATATTTGTTTTTTATTGTATGCTTCTGTTTTTTCTGTTTGATCTGTTGTGTGTGTGTATGTCTGTGTCAAATAAATGTTTTTCTTTCTTTCTTTCTTTCTATATAAGCTCTTTATGATATGCCATTAATCGTTATAGGACAGTTTATTAACTTTCATTTTGCTTTAGCTATTCACTAAAGAGGCAATAACATACAACTGAGAGTTGCGGTTATTGTGATGACACTGGTTTTTCTATTTTAGTAGGTATCAGTCAATATCTAAAAAATATAGGATCAATAGGAATATTAACAGATGATAACTTATAACCTGTCTTTTGTACATAACGACATCTAAACAACAATAATAACATAAAATAAACAAATTTTTACGTAACGTAACTTATGTTACCTTAATTTTAATACAAAATGATGAAAAGTCTTTGCCTGACAAAGTTACAAATATTCCAAGTTGCGTATGTGTAATATAACTTAGATGTGGATGTTGGATGTCTCGAAATGATTTTAAGCGGAAATCACACTTCCTGTCACGAGACTCTCCCGTTTCACATTAGCGTACTTACTGTCATATACATTTGTGTGTTTGTCTTTCAATTATGTCAAAACTCCTGAAACTAAAAAGGCTAGAATGTGCTGATTATGTTTTTATATAATTATTGTATGATAGTGCAGCTAATTTATGTATGTTAATGTCTGAAATATATAATGTGATTTGATTAAAATATAACATCGCATTTAATGGGTTATATTCTTCACACTACTATTAAGTATTCTGTGGTATTATGCCACGGTAAATATTCATTTAAATTATAGGCTTTTTAAGTATTTACCAGGTTATTATTTCCGTGACCAACAATTGTAAATGATTCTTATGGGACTGTGAGTTTCGTGTGTTTAAAAAGTTGACACACACACTGACACGTGAACCTAACGACTTGTTGTCACCAGATAGCATTTACTACGGTCTTTTGGGACCATTTCACACGATCCAATTTGTCTGGCAGGACTCTCAGTTTTTTGCTTTTGAATGAATACTTTTGAACTCTTAAATACTTACATGCTTTGTTTGCAGCGGGTAGAATTTTGTTATTTGCTCATCTAAAATATTACAGATTTTTTTATTTCAGATAATGCTAACTTTAACAGAAAGAACTTACAAGTACAAGTTATTCACACAAAACTTACGTAAACATACAAAAATGTCGTACAGATAATAGAGCAGCATAACAGCATCATAAATATAATTTCCTTACAATCTAACCTCAAAAGCAATTACTCCACTTGCAATCACCGTTAACGCGTTTATACAACAACACATGTTAAAAGCGAAGTCAATTTGTTACACAATTAACGCTAAAAGACTTCGCCAGAAGAGAATAACTCAATTATGTCCAATCCTATAACAAATACGTACAAAACAAGCTCACAACGCCGCCATCGACCAATCACGGCGCGTTCCAAATTGAAATCTGACAGATGTCATATCCCGGCGCCATTGTTGTTTTTTATCTGTGACAGTTGGCGCGGGCGGGCTCGAGTATTTTGCTTTTATTGTGACGTTTTTATTCAATCAATGCGTAATAAGAATGTAACTACAGTCGGAAACCCCGCTGCTCCGCGGACTTGATTGCAATTGTTTGGAAATGTTTATTGATTTGGTTTAATGTTCACTTGTATTTGAGGAATATTAAAAAACAACTATACTCGCAAATCATGCCCTAAACTAAACTGCATTGGGATAATTACGGATGACGGGATAAAAATAATGATTTAAACTTACACATTGCTCATCATATCAAACAAATATATTCCCATAGATGCAGCATATTGAAAGTTTATTCCTACGCTACATTCCAGTAAAAATGGCCTAAAGAATCGCGTGCCGCGTCCGCTTAGAACTGCTACGACTACGCGCGCAGTTACCAACATTTTATTATTATTAATTACCAAAACAGGCTTATTTGTTGACGTTTGTTCAGTTATAATTAGATTTCCGAACAGATCGCCTAAGCACGAAAACAAGCATTCAATTTGTGCGTGATTTTATTTAACTGTTATGTAAATTTTAATTGCTTCGAAGTATGTAGGTTATTCCGCTCAATTATTTTGGTAATTGCGTTTTAGGTTAGATTAAAGATAGCATTACAGTTTATTATTATTTAAGCTCTTTTATAGTAGTATATACTAGGTTACGGCTTAATTATCGGTAATTGCTATTAGCAGCAGTCGGAATGAAGGTTTTATTGATAATTGTGTTACCATAATTTTTACTTAAAATTGCTTCAAGTGCTGCTCATTTATAAGTACTAATATTATAAAGAGAAATTATTTGTATGTAAGTATGTTTGTAATGCTTTCACACAAATACCACTGGACCGATTTGAACTTACATAGGCCATATAATATGTAGATAGTAGAGAGGTATAACTTTACGAAATGCTACATTTAATTCGTGACTTTATATTCGTCTTTATTCATTATTAGTGTGTTAATGGCTTAAATCTCTTCACATGGATTTTTATTGGGTTTCACACTTTCATTGTATTTCAATCATATAGCGCCAGGTGTGGTAAATAGTGACTTCTCTCGTTAAAAAAAATACGAGTAAACACAAGAAGGCGTTAATGTGTTGCGACTTGCGCGGTGTCGGGTCGGGACGTCGGCTCCAACAAGGTTCATATAAACTCGCACTATGTATGGATTGAATGACAGACTCAAGTAAATTGTGTTTGATGCTCAGAAAATCATTGTTTTCATTTATATTCAAACAATTTAATCCAAAACCTTTAAATATTTCAATGTTTTCAATAACAGTTCATGCAACTTCATCTGTTAGTTAGGTTATGAAAATATTTTAAAATAATACGATCGAATGCATAGGAACTTACATTATACTTATTACTTATATACTTCTCGACAAATAAATGTTAGATTAAAGCAATTTAATATAAAATCATCTGCGTACTAAGGTATGCGTTTTTGTACAGAAAACAACTATAAGCTTGTAAAAATAAAACATTAAACCTAAAAAAAACTGTTTATTTATATGATTCAATACTTCCACGAAAATTGACATTGTACGAATGCAATATTTCAATATATATCGAAGCAGTAACAACAATCTGCTTATTCGATGTATCGTCAATGCAATGTGAGCGGCGGTTAATAAGTTTGAGGGAAAGCCTCGGGAGCCGCATGTAACCGACTCCGCACGAGTCACGCAAACTATGAATTTTTACGTTCACCCCATGAATATATCATTTGACACTAGAATTTGACACTGCACGCCAATTCAAATTTAAACTGTAACACCCTCATGTAAAGATCAAATTGCGACACCCCGCAACCGTAGGGTAAAGAACACTATAACAGGACATTTAAATGATTGAGTTCGCGTTCAACGTATTCCAAGTTTTGTTGTGTCTAGTCTCAAACTGTTTGACGTGTTCGCTCGCTGATTTATCGGCTCAACCGCCGGTTTTATGACTGAGGGTAAACTTTGATAGTAATAGGCTAATAGATGGCGCATCAATTATCGTCGACCTGCTGCGAGTCACTTCATTAATCTGTCGAGTTATATTGTTTTTATTTTTGGAAGTTTGTAAAGTTTTTCTATTCACGACGACAGTTTGAATGTTACGATGCTTTGGTTCGGGTGTAATGACATTGTATGATATAATTGGGAGCTGTTACATGCAACGGTTTATATTTACATTGATTTTTTTTCTTCGCCCTCATGACCTTGTAAACATTTTTGCTTTTATCAAATTATTTGCATATGTAACAAATGTCAATCCGAAAATAGTATACATATACACCAATATCTCAACTTATTTCATTGAAACATTTACGACACATTTAAATGATTACCTGATTATATTTTGATAGACTTAGTATTATATATTTATATTTTGTTTCCGTTTTGTCCAGTCACTATGTGTATTATTGTTCTAATAAATCACTTTTAATTTCAGGTATGGTTCCAAAACCGCCGCGCCAAATGGAGACGCCAAGAGAAGATGGAGGCAGCTAGACTGGGTCTCTCGGAGTACGGGTGCGCGCCTCCGCGGCTCTCTGCCCTCGGGCTGCCTGTTGACCCCTGGCTCGCTCCACCGTTGCTTACAGCTTTACCGGGTATGTATGTTATCCATACTATGAGACCAATAAAGTGTTTTCTTAAAATAAAATTACATAAACTAAGTATCTTCTTACTTTTTAAACAGTAAAGCGATATTAAACAACGGTATGATGATGGATGGGATATTATAAGAATTTATACCATAATTGAAAATAAGAAACTATAATATTTAGCCCGTTAGCAAATTATATGTATTTAATAGTATACCGGAGTAAGTAAATATGATTTAAAGAGTTAATTTTAAATAATCTCTGTTCCAGGTTTCCTTAGCCACCCCCCCTCAGGATACCCGAGCTACCTGACTCCCCCCGCGCCGGTGACCCCCGCGCCCGCGCCCCCCGACCCGCGCTCTACTTCCATAGCAGCACTCAGGATGAAGGCCAAGGAACACGTCGAGAGTCTAAGCAAAGGTCTGCAGATGGTGTAATAGAATTAATTATAGTTATAACTGTAGGTTCTCGCTGATGTTTGTAAGGCATGTTTGATAGTATGTCTTGGTGTTGTTAATTTTCTTTTAAACCTTTATATACAGTATCGGAGTACGCTAACAACACAATATAAGACTTGTTTTATACATTTGGAAACTGCAGAAGGTTTCACATTGCAAACATACTACACATATACTAGATATTAGAATAAAATTGTGCGTATAATGGTTTGGGAGAGGGAATCGAAAGGGACAATTTGTTTGAAAACGAAAATGAGATTCACGTGGGTTTATATTTAGCTCATATATAAATGAATATATGTAACGATTTTATGTTTTCACCCGGAGTATCAGAAAAGGTAATATATTTTGCCCATAATAAAATATGTTAAATATGACTTTCATGTGAAAAATTCTTATTTTTTATGTCTAGTATGTGTGTCTTTGTAGAATTAGAATACCCACCCTTATAGACCTTATTACTAACCTATAATACCATATACTTCATTTAGCTACTCGGCTCTGAACATAATACTTCAAGTCACGTTTACTTTCCGTACAATTTGCTTTGTATAATGTTTGTTTGCTATAATTTTCGTATTTCTTTTTCAGAAAACTTTTAAAGCGATCAAAACGTCCAATATCTAGAAACATCAAGTTTATCGGAAAATTCAGAGAGTTATATTTTTTTACAATAAACAAACAGTTAAAGTTTGATTAAATATAATTTTACTCATGACATTAATTGGTTCATTTACCCTATATATAAATTGCTCAAAATATCTTTGTTTTTCCATGTTTGTGTATAATATAATTAGGATAGAATGTGTCCTGTATACTTAGGATCTTATGTACATACTGTATACTATTAGGCATAGCTCTTGTGATTGTATACTACTTTTGTATAAGCGCTAGGTAGCAAAATTGTGTTCGTTAGTAGAACTCTTTGTTTGCGTACTGCTCCCATCTTTATATGGATAGTTTAATTATTTCCGCCTGGCTTTCCATTTTACACATTTTTTTATATGACTTAGTAGAAAAATATGTTATAATCGCCTCAATACGTGCAATGCAAATGGAAGTATTAAATTATTTCATTAGACGCGTTATTCTGAAGCAACTGATTTAAAAACTATTACATAATAAAAATTTTATAATTTGTAGTCTGAATACCTACTCTCCTGTATCTGAAATATATCTTCCAAAGCTAGACAATGCGCTATAATGCTTTTCTCTTCCATGCCATTATGTTTTATAACGATAAATTGAAGAAATTGAAACGAGACATGTTAAATGTTAACTCAACATTGATTTTTGTAATTAAGATTTGCGAATAATTGAATTTATTTAACCTATGTAAATAATGTACATATCCGGTGTGTTTATTTATTAATAAATTTGCCATATTTAAGTTTAAGTTAAAGTAGACTTGTATACATATAGTACTTATGTATAGAAATAATGTTATTTTTTCCACTTATGTGATGAATATTATTTTACATTTAAAAGAGTTATTTCCAACGGTATGTGTTAAGATGACTAATTATTTTGTAATTAAAACTATCACATAATTAAATTTTTAAATCGTCAATGTAAATATTATAGAGACATACTCTTGCCTGCATTTTGTATATTTTTATTTGTTTGTATGACACTGAGTTAATGCATTATGTTTCTTTAATAGGAAAGATACTTATGATACTTATTATAAGTAAATATACTAATGGTAAAGATAAATAAATGTGTTCTTTCATACGAGGTGTCTGGGTTTTATTCATTCCTTTGAGGTTACAATATTAATAGAAGATACTTTAATCATACATTTTGTTTATCATGGTAATGGTAATCCACCCATAAGTTTTGGAACAGTTTCTTATGATATGTGTAGCGTGTTCCAGATACTACTATCCAGTTATATCTATAATTAGCTGTTCCCCGTCGTTTGCCCCACGTCGTACATTATGATAGATAGCCTAAGTCTTCCGCCATAAATAAATATCTTTCACTGAAATAATTTTTCAAATAGGAACATGATTAAATCGCTATAGATGCGTAGCAGCGTAGCACTAGCCTCATGACGGGACGTAGCCCGTAGAGGGTGCTACAGTTTATTTAATAAACTCAACTGCGATCAATTATTGTTTTTCTCACTCGATGTGTGTGTTTGTTCACGTCGGTTAAGGTTGGGCTATATGTGGTAAAGTTATATATTATTGCAATACATTTTTCCGAGTACACTGATTAGCTGGTACGTACAGTATAATAAAATTGTTTATACAAAAGTGCTATATACCTGTTTGTATATAATTCATAACATAAACAGTATCAAAACCCTAAAATACATTTTGGTAAATAAACACAATACTAATTAAATTTATGCGATAAATCCAAAAATGTTTAAAAAAATCTGTGTTTGTGACCCTTAGCGTGTGTACCTACATATTTATTTATGACAAAAATTTCTAATGGCATAAAGTATTATACATACGTATCTACTTATTTTTCTTATATTCTTTTAGTAAAGATGTTAACGGTTTTAATTGACCACATAATATAATATTAATCAACGCATCCATGTAGCCCTGCCCTTGCCACTCGTAACAAAATGAGTACCGCGCGTCGTCGCACTCGATTAGCGCGCAAACGTCACATTAACATGTTATTGGACCTCCCCTCCCGCACCCCCCACCCCCTCCTCTTCACTTCCACTCCTTCCCTCCTACGTAGGGAGTCGCGATCATGATACGATTATTTTGAGATTTGTTACATACTTAGATCATGAAAGACAATTGCAAATAATATTCGTAAAAATGCGGACAAAAGTAAACGTTGATATATATATTACTGGAGAAAATGTTATGTATCAATTTGACTGCTCTTTCTGTTATCCGACGATTTCACTAATCACGATTTGTAAATACTACTAACTCAGGTGAGGCAGTTTGCACACATTACCGCTCTCCTGCTTATATCGAGCAAATTTTAACAAGTTTTTCAAAGGTTTAAAACCCTGAAAATAACAAAGTGAGACCGACTTTCTTTCATGTCCTAGCCGCATCTTCTGGATTTACCGAGATAAATAATGTAGGCAATAGCCGTAACCCGCCTATGTGCTAACACAGACTATAACCTATCCCTGCACCAAATTATATGTAGATACGAAAAGCTGTTTTCGTGTGAAACAGTAACAAACAACCGTTTATAATATTGGTAGAATGGTGCTCACAAATAATATGGGTTTCTATCGGTTAAAGAAATTTAGAATCAACTCAGTAGTTCCATAGACCCTCAACATGTCTGACAAACTCATATACTGCTTTATATCATTACAGCCAGTAATTAGATAAACATTCAAGCAACGCCGGCGGCTAAAGTTAAGCAGCGCTATCACCATCAGTCAGCCGTTATCAGCGTCATAACTCGCGGAACTCCGTCGCGTGGTTTGTAACTCCACCCACCGCCCGCGGGTTCCGTATACACTGAAGTTCAAGTCACTGCATTGATAAAAATAGTGTCTTTGAATTTGTTCCACTAGCGCGTTTCGTACTTAGTACTAGCTTTTTCCCGCGGCTTCGCACGCGTTAAATTTGAAGTAGTTTAATAGATGTATACTTATAAAACTTCCTCTTTAATCACTCTATCTATTTAAAAAGAACCCCCTCAAAATCCGTTGCGTAGTCTCAAAGATTTATTAAACTTTTTAAGTTTGTTAAACTACTCCGAATTTAACGCGTGCGAAGTCGCGACCAAAAGCTAATTTTTAGTATAAATATTTAACACGGGGAATAAACACTCGACCTATACGATATGTGAACGTATAAATCTTATACAATTTTTTTATATTCCGTATTTTTTTTTATAAATCTTTATTTTCTTACTACGCTTTATTTTAGAGACCAATGTTATAAAATTTTTATGCAATTATTTAAAATGGTAATAAGCAATACGGAAATCAGTTATTTATATTAGTTAATTCTCTACAAATAACAGTAGAAACACGATGTCGTGCTCAGTATGGCGCGCGGCGGAACCCCGAACCGAATCAAAGCAACGCGTGTACCGAGCGAACTTTTTTAGTTAATTTGCATCAATTAGTTTAACCAAATCAACTAATTACCGCTCCGCCTCTCACGATTACGGTTACACCAAGAGCTGTTGGATTATTTGTTCTAGCTACTTTTTATTATAAAAACTACTAAAAATAAATGTTACATAGACTATAATACTATATAGTTAACACTGATGACGTTTTTTATGATTGAGGATTTGGTTATGATATTTTATTTTTTGATTCTGTTCAGGATATTGTCCAATGTTTGCGCCTGAACATCAGACATACTTAAATTTTATTTGACAACCCAAAATATTTGGAAATAAGCTCAACAAATGTTTGTTGTATCCTCTATTTCTCAAATTCTGCATACGTTATATTATACAATAAAAAGTAATTTAGCATTAGTAGGGCTTTCGTGATAAATATAGGCAACACACAGAAAATCAATATGACTGCAGATGAGAAAATTTTAAATTGGTAGTATAACAGGAAAAGGACGATCGAATAGACACAAATCATTCAGGAACTGTGAAATAAGAATAGTAAATGGGATGGGGCTACGGAATCTATTTTTAAATCTACTGAATTTTTGTTAAAATAAAAAAAATATTAGTACTGCTTGTATATAACAAATAAATAAGGATTGCTTCATATTAACATGTCATAATCGTTTAACCGACTTTAAAGACGACGGTTTTATGTTCCAGTGTATATTTTTTCTCACGCATGAAAGTAAAGTCATCTCCTAGCAGCCAGCAGTCGCTGACGACGCGGCGCACGCCACCTGCTCATTACCTACAGCTAATTGTTACACGAATCATAATGCTCGTTTGTGTGACTGTTTACTATTTGTTTGATTATCTTGAAGATACATGTTATAATGGAGAATTATTAAATTTAGCAGCGCTTCTTACTTTATTCCCGCCTTTTTCGTTTGATTAATTAATTGTCTTGTATTTTATCAGATTATTTTCAATTTGTACCTCAAATTTGATATTGCATCTTACTGTCAGTTGATTTAAGAAATAACCTTAAGAATAAACAATGAAATTTTAAAATTCAGCATAACCACTAAGCAATAATTTTATTATTTTACAAGACCCGATGGAATAATAAAAATAATCTTCCCACAAGATAGCACACTTTATCACAGCGCCATCTTGTGGTGAAAGGAAAAAACATAAACTTTGTTATCTTTTCTTTAAAACAATTGACAAAACAAGCAAAACTATTCAAAAAAACTATAACAACAAATTGCGTTAATTTTTAATTTGAGCAGAAATTAACATTTTAACCAAGAGAGTTCCTTAATGAACAACAGTTCCCCTACTCACCGCTAGAGCGTTTGGCGTTTCTGTCTCTCCATTTTTTTAATTACGTCGTCTCTGCCCTGGGCAAGGGGCGGGACACATGAACGACTACAATTTGCAAGTCAAAGCCGCTGAAAAAACCCAAAAACACCCGACACAGCCCTTCGGCATTCGGTACAAAACAAAAACTGTTGAGCACCATTCACCTAATTTTTTTTAAATAATGTTATACTTGACTCTTAAAATATAATATTTGTAATTATTTCTAAAGATTTTATCGACTTCGTAAGTTTTATGCTTTTTGTGATATAGGTTTAGGTCTATACCTAACCTAGTGAACCTATGTTCACTATTAGGTATAGGTCCTAAATGAAAGTTATTTACGCACATCGCTATTACTCTTATTAACTCTGGCTCACTCCTGTTGAATCCTATGTTACAAAACAAAATAAATAAAACTGCGTTTTTCCTTCCTGCGCTGTAATCCAACTGAAGAATACATGACGACCAATTTATGAACACATACTCAGACAAGAAAATATTTTTAAAATAAACTCTATAATTTTACACATTTATATCACAGAATTATAAGTACAAGTACTAATATCGTATCCACACCTCGACTGTGCTGCGTTCATTTAGCGAGACGTGAATATCGTTACGTTTCATTTGTTTAGCAGTAATTGCTGGAGATATAACGAACTTCCTCTGCCCTGTCTACCGCCTACCCTTTCCGTCTGAAAATTTCTGAAAATGAGTGTACCTTATTGTTTAAAAAAATATTAATGAATTGGCAAAGTACGTTTATGCTGCGTTTAAAGTTTTGTAATTATGAGACATATATTTAACATATTTAAATCAATGAAATAATAAGTAGATTAAGTTTCATAAATAACAGAATGCTGAAATAATTTTTTTTTAATAGAATATAAATAATTATACATTTTTCTCCCCAACGCCCTCTAACATTTTAATAACGTACAAACATAACACGACGTGTATCAATCTTGGCTACAGCGCCATCTCTTGCGATATATCTGCATATATTGTTTTTCATGTATTAACCTAGATGTCTCTTATTAAAATTTGGAAATTTGGCTAATATTTTGATATCTTGTTAATTTTCTCACGTAAATTTTGATTTTCGGAAACAGTTGAAACAGTTTCCATTAAATATAGTTAGTATTTAACCGAGCAAAGCTTTGCGAACCAGGTGATAGTCTTAACTCTTAAAACATGATAATAATATATGAGATGTGAACAGATACTACTAAAATGTATTTCGATGATGATTGAATTAGAATTACAGCGATATCTATAAGTGAGTTCAATAAAATGGAAATTCCATGAAAGTTTAATATCTACATACAATATTCAATATATTAATATTACTAATTCACGACAACCACCTGAATGTCTGATTGGTAACTCAGAAATAATATTATAATACTAGAGTCCTAAATTTTATAGAAAATGAGTGAAATCTGAAGGAACTGTACTAATGTTACGTATAAGGATTTAAGTACCTTATTTTATGAAATGTAACATACTTTATAATTAGTTGTGCGTTAATTAAAGGTTTAAAAAATAACTATGAATACGATTATTGTGAACAAAAAGATTAGAAGTCTCTTATAGCATTCATTCTATGATGCTAAGTCGTGTCAATACACCGTACTTACACTAACTGCGAACCAAGCAAAAAATTATTACAGCACACGATAAAATATCGTAGGCAGACACATCGTAGTCGCATCGTGGGCGCATTGACATCTAACTAATGCGACCCCAAACGAAAATTTAATAAAGAAAGCTAAGCTAGTCGTGTCCACAGTGCACCCCCCCGACGTCCGCGCTCCAGTAATAACGTTTGTAAAAATATCCGCAGACACACGCTTAAAGGGAAGTCTGTTCGTCTTGTTATTTAGATTTTATTTAACGTTCATATATTTGTTTCTTGCTATTTGATTTTAGTATATGATGTACTCAAAAATCGAAAGTTATGTGGGAAAACAATGTAGATATTTCTTGCATTCATGTTTTTATTTTTACCCAATTACGAAATACGAAAATTAGAATATTATTTATAATAGGATATATAACCTAAAGTTCATTAATTAGCTACATACATGAACTTCTGAAATTATATCAGTGAATAATAAAATGATGTACTTAAATTTTCTATAGAAACTCAATGAGAAATTCATTAATCAATTTAATTATCATCGTTTTTCATTACATTATCTTATTAGATTAATTAGATTTCAGAATGCAGTCATTGCGTCTTGTACATAATATTTCTACAGTTATAATATTCTGACTAGCTTTCCGCCCGTTTCTTTTCCCGCGTACTCAAAGGTAAATAACAGACAAACCGAGAATTTCTTCGCATAGGATTCAAACTATATATTTTCGAAGATTTTCCAAATCGATTCAGTGGTTTAGACGTAAAAAAGACATTTTGATATTAGTAGTTAAATCGAGGTTGATATGTATTTACCAGTAACCATACCAATTAACAAAGATGCGTTTACAATTTTCAATATCATGAACTTTAAATATTATTGTCGGATCAATATATATATTTAGTAATAATTATCACCTTAAACTAAAAAGGTAACTTGCCCTTAACATCCTCAGTGAGTTTTATTTACCCGTCGCCTTAACCCGCGCTCGCCGCCAATATTAAATTCTGCAACCGAGACCCCCCTCCCGAACCCCGCAACCCCCACAACCCCTTACCGAACCCCCGAAACGGAGATTACATTACGTTTGTTAATGCGGCGATTAATTGTAATTACAATGTATTCAATTTATTAACAGATGTTTAACAACACGTTTTCAATCTTTGCGAATTTCATCGAAACTAAATTGTAGATCTAAATTTTAGATCATACAGTTATCTACGAAAAGTATATCAACATATCTTTTCAGAGCTAAGATTTCTGAGATGATGGTTCAAAAAGTCATTGTCACAATATGCACACGTTTCGAAATTCACCTCATACTTGAATCACTTGATTTTATAATAAAATTGACCTTATCCTCAAAAAAAAAAACAATAGCACCAGCCAGAATCACGGTAGATCTTGATATTTTATATTTTATTATTTCTAAAACTTTTACCATTTGCTGCAGCTGGATGGGAAATTTAGCACTTTTGAAAGACTAATGTGACCGGCATTCGTTGTATATAAATACATTTAATTATAAACGATTGATCACACGCGATTTGCCATTAATAAAGATAAGACGGGCCTGGCAGATTTTTGAGAGAAACGGATCAAAATTAGGATTGTGATTTGTCATGCAATGCTCTTTGAATAGTTTCCCAAAGTATTGTGAATGCTTCTTTATAAATGAAGTACAGTAAATTAGTCTCTGGTATTATTTGAGAAAGCTTTTGAGATGAAACTGCAAATTACTTAAATGGAATTAAAAACGATGCTGTCTCTTACTTGAATCATTGAATGATTATGCTGACTTAACAGTATATACTGATATAGCATTACATTATTATCAGTTAGGTTATGGTAGTTATCTATTCTCTAAGATAATTTATATAACCTTGTTAGTATGTATAGGTTTAATAGTGAAGTAGCTAAATCTTTTCCAAAAATAATTTAAATCGTATAAAAATTCCTCCATTCTACAAATAAATTGAGATAGGTGGCACATTTCTTGTTTATATCATTCAAAATTATAAATCTGACAGATAATATGTGTGTAATGATGTGAAGGTTGGAGCTTATACACAAAATATATGAATAAATTCAGATGAATTCGAAGCTTACGTATTTGTACTCATGTATACTAAAAGATAGTTCATGGCATGTAATGAATAATAATAAGGCATTATGTATTACTAATTTTGCCCGCGGCTTTGCACGCGTTGAATTTGGAATAGTTTAATATATGCTATTATACATATAGTCCTTCCTCTTGAATCACTCTACATATAAAAAAATACCATCAAAATCCGTTGTGTAGTTTTAGAGATCTAAGCATACATACAGACGCAGGAAGCGACTTTGCTTGTTCTTTAAATATTTTTCTTATCCTGATTATAATATTCTAAAAACTCAACTGTTAAACGTATGCACATTAAATTTGACAATTGCAGATCCGCATTAAATACTTCCAAGTTAGTTTGTTTGTCTGTCAGCGATGGGGTGAGAGTCGACTACGGGTACGGACTACAATCATACCTTCAGGCGACGAGATCATTCACAGCTTATTTGGCTTTAACAACGATAAACTAAATGTTTTTTTATGCAGTATGTCAAAGCGTTTGAGGGAATACTTGATAAATATTCTAATATTCTATTTATCAAGTATTCCCTCAAACGCTTATCATTTAAATAAAATACTCAATTAAGAGTTAATGAATAGAACAATTACAATCGATAACGATAAAATAAACTAAATGATTATAATATTTTCGTTAAAACATTGAATGATGCAAACATTGATCCAAATAAACGATAAACAACGCAATACAATAATTTAATTCGTAATGAAGTCGACACAATCGCGTCGCACAATATCAGCAGATATTGGAATATCAAAGAGTAGCCGGCATTGTAACGCACGCATTCAAATCGGTTGATAAGAGCGAATTTAATAAAAAGCTTCAAAAGCATAACGGTCCACCGGCTTCGAAAGAGCGGGTTCGCTCGCACGCGATAATAGACCTTATTGATTGCGCGACAATTAAATTCATTTAAGCTTTGATCCATTCCAACAATGCTCTTTTATCCGCCCTCTGGGGGATAATGATTATTAATATTATAGTTTAGTTAGCTATAACTGAGGCGTCGGCAACTTGTCTCATAACGGGGCGCGTAAATAGCAGCGGTCGGGCGCAGCCTCGGAGCTGGCGACGCTATCCGCTATCTACTTCTATTGCACGTAGAAATACTCTTTATTTGCCTATATCTTATAGATCTAATACAAAACATAACAATAGCAATTGTGGCAATAAGACCTCCTTTTGAATCATTTGTTATGCATTATTTTGTCCCAATTTGGGAAAAAGTAGGGAATTTGTTGTGTCTGTACTTGATTGTATTTGTAATGCATTGAGGCCAATTTAGTGTGTTTGTATTGAATCCAATTCATTTGGGTTTTTATTCATTTTATTGAATCAACATTTCGCATTTATAATAACGTAATTAAGTATTATATGTTATATGTGTGTGGTTACACTTATTACTTTGTCTGTACACATTCAAAATTAACGGAAAAAATTGCTTTTCTTTTAGAAAATAGATCTTTACATAAAATTGAAGATATCGTAACGGAGAATGGAAACTACGGTTATCATGAAATTTTATTTTTATATCTTCGATTTTTTGTGTTTATTATAAGCTCAGTTTAATAAATTTTTTCGCCTATATGCAATACATCTACCAATTTATCGTACATTATTACGATACGATATTATACAATGATAAATCATATTTATCCTCTGTTTTGTTTTTAATTACACGAGGACACTGCCGTACTTTCAGATATTAATGAAATATTAGAGAATTCACTAGCCAATGTAAAAGTAATAATGTAGTGCGTTAATTGCAAGATGAAGTACAGTTAGACAAACCAGCAGCCAGCTCTCGCACCGCGGCGCGGTGTCGCAGTTACGATATTAGCTCTTTGCAGAATATTTCCATTGTTTCCGACATTTCGCTCATATTGGAATCAAATCTACTTCGTTTCAAACTATCTCGCTTTATTGCGTTACACTTGATTAAAATTTGTTAACACCGTCATTACATTTTGTGTTTGTTGTGCTTTGTACGTGTGTTAAATGTTTCCAAGACGATATTATCATGTGTCCTGAGAGTTCTAAACTCTTAAGACACATGATATTAAAATAATAATGATATTAACACAATATCATTAAAAGATTAACTCAGTCTTAATCTATCTGAATTCATCATCAGCCCATATGTGTTTCCACTGCAGCGACGCGAGGGGCCTATGAGGGTGTAGGACATACTCCACAGAATGAGAGGCCAACACGAATTTGATACAGCATACATATTTAATCCCGGTGAATAATAGTATTAATCCGTAGAAAAGATCAGTATTCCACCATAAATTATCATTTCAAACTTTTCACCCGTTAAAGAGTAATTCAAATCAAATCAAATCAAATGTATCACCGTCTCATCCACAGCAATAAGCAATCGATAAAGCCAACCAAACAAACGGTTCCCGCTCATTATCAGCTAAATGTTGGAGACGTAATGACTTTCCCACTTTCCATTTATCTTTGAACTGATTTAAATAGTAACGCCTTTCGAGACAATTGGATCTGTTTTCTCGCGTTTTACGGCGAAATAATTAGGGTCTTGCTTTGAGACGTGTATCGATCTCCGCGTGGGAGACAAGTAGAAGTTTCACACTCGTTTGCTACATAAATAGATCAGTTATGATTTTAACCTTTTATACATATTTGTTAAAGAAATATGCGACACAAACATTTCATTTATTGTTCATAATATTATAAGAAATTCTAAAATCAAATGATGTAACCCTATATACTATGCTTTTAATTAGATTTCATCGTGGTAGTATGATAATAAAAATATATATATAGTGGGAGTCGAGCACGTTTCGGTACGAATTAGGCCAGCTCGCACAGGGGAAGTACACCCCCACAGAAAACCGGCGTGAAATAGTGGCATGCCACTGTGTTTCTTACGTTGAGTGGGGGAGCCGGTGGCCTACTTCCTTTTCCTCGCTCGATCCAGTCCATTATTTCTCGCCATTGACAACCTTTCCTTTTCCTTTAGGCATTACCTCTGCTTCGTACCTCTCAATGTTGATGGGTGGTGATCGCTTACCATGAGGCTAACCTGCAGCTCAGTTGAAAAAATAAAATAAAATAATTATGAAAAAAAATTAAAATATATTGTTAAAATAAGAAAGAAGTTATTGATCAATTAGAGATTCCATAGAATTAAACAGCATGTATTTATATAGTGAATTACTCGCTTCTTATGTCGCTTGGTCCCTGCAAAGTGTAAAGGATACACCTTACTACATAGAACTCTAACTTTTCTGATATTTGGCACAATACTCACTATGAAAGCAGAGTCGTCGTGTTAAATATATCAACGTGCAGTCTTCAAACGTTATTGTCTAAACAGAGTCATTCATCGTGAATCAATTGCATCATTATCATGTAATGTTGGCAGCCTGCTGTTACCAACACGTCTGTTTGTTTGTTTCTAATTGTCTAATTGTACTGTCACTATACAAGCTCGTTGGAAAATTGTGAATCATACGCTAAATATTTTTACATGTGTGACTCAGACACCTGTAATTCTAAATTTAAGCGTGTTTCGTATACTATCTTTAAACTATAAATTCTTTGAGAACTCATAATCGAGGTATTTTTTACATACTAAATTTGTAGAACATATACTTATAGTAAAATATATTCCCGACTGCCTCGATATTAACACGAATTTGAAAATTATTCAGGAGCAATAGATCCGACATTACACCGGTTTGCTAGAAACATGTGTTTAATCTTGTAAAGTACTAGCTTTTCGCCCCGGCTTCGCCTGTGGTACATATATTATCACCCAGTAGCCTTTGTCACTTAGTAAAGTTAAAGCTTTCCAATGGTGAAAGAGTTTTCGAAATGGGTCTAGCATTTTTTCTTGAAAACATTACATATTTACATACAATAGTACAAAAGTTTCCTTTTTATATACATTTTTTATTATTAGGTCAGCGCTTGACCGCGACCTCGCCTGATCTTAAGCTGAGATGTGGCCTAAGATGGATGGATGGCGCTTCTTCTTTATATTAGTGTAGACGTGCACCGAAATAGTTCTTAAATCCGTTATTTTGACTTAAACAAAAGAGTATTATGATATTCGATGAAACAGCAGTTACAGATGTGAGTTACTCGCGCTGATCTTCTCTACATAGCAAAAAACAAAGTCGCTTTCTCTGTCCCTATGTCCCTGTGTATGCTTAAATCTTTAAAACCACTCAACGGTTTTTGATACGGTTTATTTTTAATAGAATGTTTTATTTAGAATTTCTATTAAGCTGATCCGAGATTAACACATGCGATAATAACTGAAATATGGGTCGTTCATAATACGTATGAATCACAAAGTCGTAGCATACAAAAGTCTATACAATGCGCCAAAATTAGTTACCTAAGATCGTTATTAGACATATTATAATAATATTTACGATAGCATAAAATATAAAAGCATACTTCCTAGATCTTATATCATAAACATAATCTCATTGCAGTGTCTCGACCCAATACACAATACAATAATGATTGCTGATTAAAGCGATCGCACCGGCGCGGGCGCACGCGTCAACACGGCTTTTATAGCCATCGCGCGTATGCCAAAGTCACGTCACGCAGTATTAGTTCTTGTGATGCCTTGAAATGATAAAGTATGTAGTAAAGAAGAAATATAGGTTACATTTTACTGTGAATTTTTGAACAGCTCACACGAAGCAAATGGATTTTCAATATAAAATTTGTAGCTCAAACAATAACCGGCTCAAATATCTGCGTAGCAAATAATTTATTTTCAGTCCAGATCTGAATGTTATACATGTGATATTATTGGGATCAATTTTTATACAAACATGCAACATCCAATATAATTAAGTAAACTTAAGTAAGTAAAGAGCAAAAATCCTTAAATGGTATTCTAAATTCAGGTGAGGATGCGTATATTAATAGAGATAAACAACGCTCAGCTTTATCAGCGTGCGAAACACATGCTGCGTCGCAATGTGAGTCTAAAGTTAAAATTAGATCAAATCGTAATAATGTTCAACTAATGTAAAACACGTTACACCAGCTGATCGATCGCGCACAATGGCTTTTTAAGTACTTGACGTCATAATACGTGAACCCTTTTAAGTGAACACCAGGGGAGGGATAAGTCCGAAATCAACGCTAAAGGGCCAACAATATGTCAGCGGGTATTCATACCGAAATATCCCTCAGCGTTTTTCTGTTGCTATTAAGATTCGTATAAATCGAATTAAACATTTGTTATATAATGATTAGATTCAAAGAAATTGTTAGATAAATACCAGCACTTCTACGTCGTCTATGAAATATTCAAATACTTAAACTCAAACTTTAATTTATTCAATTAGACTTCTTATACACTCTTCGAATCGTGATTTTATACAGTTTTAACATTTACCACCGTCGGAAAGCAGATACAGAGAAGAGCCGGCAAGAAACTCTGTAGTAGTTCTTTTAAAATAAAATCAATTTTACATTTTAGCTCTACATAATGCAATGACAATGATGCCAAAGAAATGTGGTTCCTAAGCGACAACATTACATGGATTGTCATCTTCCATATATTCATTAATGGTATAGTAGGCTTTCTGAACTAATACATTTCAATACAGTTTTTGAACTTAAAAATTAATGAAAACTTTTAAAGCAGAACATGATAGAAATACTATTATTATTCTTTTCTTTACGATATGACAACAAAAATAAATTTACGATAGACAAAAATTATTTGAGTGGAAATAGTTAACTATTACAAGATAAACAATGAAGTATTGAGTTAAAGAACAAGCAGCGGTATGTAAAGTCAATCATAAACTCAGCTGTCCATATTTGTAAGCGGAGATTGAACGAAACTGAAACAGCGGATCGAAATAAATCTAAGATCCACGAGGAGACGTAAAACCGTGGAAGCTTCCCAAAATAGCACGCTTTATCTTACAACATGTGAGTCAAGCGCCGCTGACCAATGAACAACAACATGTTTTTAGTCGCACGAGCTCGACAACCAAACTACCATAAGAGAATATGTTGCGATTGCATAACATCGCAACAAACATCAATTCCAATCGGCCAATACTAAAACAAATATAGAGCAAGTGCTTTGACCGACGACGCTTGTAATCTCAACTGAGACCGTAAAAGTTTCGAGTATGATTGTGGTGTTGGAGTAAAATGAGATGGTCGCGTCACAGCTGACGTCGGCCGAGCGGACCCGGCGGAGCCGCGCGGGAGTCTTGTATTAATAGACCAGCGCTTGCCTCCTCGTGCGATATTTACGGAAACGATCAACGCAAGCGAATTCCTGATCTATCAGCTTAGCTTTAGGATTAGGTTCTCATAGCAACAAGCTCCGCACAATTTCTTTATATTTAGATGCTCCGGACGCGGGAGTTTTCTTGACTATTTATGGTAGTGCATGCTCTGCCCGATTTTGTATCGTGTGGGGCTGCCTGCCCTTCTATATTTGTCCAAAAGGATGGGAATGTTTATAAGAAATGAAAAGTTTTACGATTAGGTGTTATATGTGTTGCAAGTATGATGAAAGTGACCTAGTTTTCTGTTTTCAACAGGTGTGTACTGTTTGTGGCTTGAGCTCATAATATTGTTTTAGCAATCGATAGAGTATATAATCGTATGACTGATGTCATTGTTTGATATAGTACATGCTGATATATGAGACGGGAGACTAGGTCGAGGTGCTTCTAATTAAAAACCAAAGTCAACAGCTGTATAAAAAGAAATAATGTAATTACAATAAATAAATTAACCGTTTATTTATTAATTACATTTTGGCGTGAGATCCATAACGATCCCGTGTATAATAAAAATAAAAAAGAAAATTAAATTTATATAAATTTTACAATAAATTACATTACACAATAGATGGCGTTATATTAGATGTTCAGTTCTGTCAGGTATCACTACGTACAACGTACAAAATGCTTGCGTTCCGAAACTCATTCCAGAGCACCACAACACACAGCAGGCGCTCACGCGGCAGGCGCGGGGAGCGCGGGCGCAGCGAGACACTTAGAAGCACTTGCGGTGGACGATGCCGGGGCCGGACTCGTCGTACTCCTCCTTGGAGATCCACATCTGTTGGAAGGTGGACAGGGAAGCCAGGATGGATCCTCCGATCCATACGGAGTACTTCCTTTCAGGGGGAGCGATGATCTTGATCTTGATGGTGGAGGGCGCAAGGGCGGTGATTTCCTTTTGCATCCTGTCGGCGATACCGGGGTACATGGTGGTACCACCGGACATGACGGTGTTGGCGTACAGGTCCTTACGGATGTCGACGTCGCACTTCATGATGGAGTTGTACACGGTCTCGTGGATACCGCATGATTCCATACCCAAGAAGGAAGGCTGGAAGAGAGCCTCCGGGCAACGGAATCTCTCGTTACCGATGGTGATGACCTGACCGTCGGGAAGCTCGTACGACTTCTCGAGGGAGGTGGAGGCGGCAGCGGTGGCCATTTCCTGCTCGAAGTCGAGGGCGACATAGCAGAGCTTCTCCTTGATGTCACGGACGATTTCCCTCTCAGCGGTGGTGGTGAAAGAGTAACCCCTCTCGGTGAGGATCTTCATGAGGTAGTCGGTCAAGTCGCGACCAGCCAAGTCCAGACGGAGGATGGCGTGGGGCAGAGCGTAACCTTCGTAGATGGGCACGGTGTGGGAGACACCATCACCAGAGTCCAAGACGATACCGGTGGTACGACCGGAGGCGTACAGGGAGAGTACAGCCTGGATGGCGACGTACATAGCCGGGGAGTTGAAGGTCTCAAACATGATCTGGGTCATCTTTTCCCTGTTGGCCTTAGGGTTGAGGGGAGCCTCAGTCAGGAGGACTGGGTGCTCCTCGGGGGCGACGCGCAGCTCGTTGTAGAAGGTGTGGTGCCAGATCTTCTCCATGTCATCCCAGTTGGTGATGATACCGTGCTCGATGGGGTACTTCAAGGTGAGGATACCTCTCTTGCTCTGGGCCTCGTCACCCACGTACGAGTCTTTCTGGCCCATACCGACCATCACACCCTGGTGACGGGGGCGACCTACGATGGACGGGAAGACGGCGCGGGGCGCGTCGTCGCCGGCGAAACCGGCCTTGCACATGCCGGAGCCATTGTCGACTACGAGCGCAGCAACATCGTCGTCGCACATTTTGAGGTTTGTGTTTGTGTTGTGGGACGCGCTGGAAGTTGACTCTACGGCAGCGAGACTGCGAGTGCGGCGGAGAGCGGCGCGTTGGGTTTATATAGTTTGTGCGTCCGCCACGCCGCGCTCCATACAAGGCGCGCGCGCAGCCCACACTCGCCCAACCTCGCGCCGCATTTTACTAACATTTTAACTTAATTGACATTATATTATATATATTTTCAGGTATTCAGGTATATAATACTAATCGGAGAAGTATAAAAACGTCGTTAAGTATGTAAAATTTTACAAAACCTTAACGGGCGCGCCGTGTTCCCGCCCGCCCTGAGCCATTTCAGGCGATGGCCGCCCTCGTCTGTTTGACCGATAAAACTATACAATTTAATATTATTACTTTATTGCTTTGCTTGATAACAATTTCAATAATACAAATATTTATTTAAATTATTCTACTTGAATCGAAATAAAAAAAAAAATAATAGCCATTAAATAATAGCTTTAGCAAAACTTTATTTTATAATATGTATGTAAAACGTTCAATATAACCGAAATGTATTTCTTCTTGTACAAACATATAGTTCAAAATGTAGGTATATATTTTTAATTTTTCATTTACATTTAAAAATTAATTAAATACATATCCTATAAATACAACTGAAATACAATTAATACCATAGTTGAAAAACCATCGTTTCTTATTTGATTTTTGTTTTTTTTACAAGCATTTATTCTCATCACTGAACGAAAATAAGTAAAGCTACACTATTTAAATTATATCGATATTTATCATGAAATTTTTCATTTTCGTTTTTGCATACATTTTAATATTAATTATACGATAAAGATTAAAGGTTATTTTTTTAATTTCTCATTTTACACAACGAGAAGTTCAATATTTTATTCTTGATATTTTTATAGACAAGCAAATAATTGCTTCTGTGACTTCATAAAAGCGTAAATATCATGTGAATATTGTTATTAAGTATTGGTAGGTATAACATTATGTGTTTATATATTCAATTTAAAGGTTCAGGCGTCTACCTCAATAGGTTTGATTCTTAGAACGGGTCTTCATTAAAAGGTAAAGGTGTATTTAGCTACTTGACTACACTAGAATGTAAGTAGTTTTAGATTGAATTTCAAATTTAAATATTTTTATTTTCGAAATGGCAGGTAATAAAGCGATTTTGCTTAATTTGCTCATTTCATTTTAATTGTTAACATAATTCAAAAATTGTTAAGAAGGAAACAGTGCATGTTATTTATTGGAAGATAACTCAAGAAAATTACGCAAATATTTCATTATATATATCAAAATTGGTTGTGAACTTTGGATTTGAAACAGGCAGGTTTTCTTTTTTTTAAATGTATCTAATGGAATGGGAATTCCATGCATTAGATACATGAATTCTTTAGTGTATATATTACTAGATTTAGTTTTGTATCTCATACAACTAAAAGTATATGGTCCTCAGATTATTTATATAAGAGTATTTAAAATCATATTGATTCGATTCAAAACTTGGTCTAGATTGTACACAAACCATTTCAATGACTTAATACTTTGTGTTCGTGATGTAAGAAGTGATAATCTGTTTTGATTTGATTGTTGTTTTGTTTCATAATACTATTCAATAGCTCTACATTAAACTACAGGAGGATAACAAATTATTGCAGTCTGAACAATCAAAATAATGCTAATAATTAATAAAAATATTTGTATTTGACATTTGATCTCACAGGAACATGGAATATGCAGCCATTCTACTGGGACAATTTTTGTAAGTAAACAATAGAAAATGAAACTAATCACTTGTTAATAAGATGTGTATCATTAAATTGATAATAATTTTTTTGGGTTTTTAATTACGAGTATTTGATTATAAAAAAATTAAAACAGTTTGAAATCTTTGCTTTTATATTTTGATACTTTTAATCAACCTAGTAATTATGAAATTACTTATCTTTATCTTTTGTCCTACTGATATTAAAATTCGAGAGTTTGTGATAATGTATGTATGTGTATGTGTATGTTTGTTACTCTTTCACACAAAAACGGTGAAATTTGGTACGTAGATAGCTGGACAACTGGAATAACACATAGGAAACTTTTTATCCCTATATTCCTACGGGATACAGACTTACACGGGTGAAACCGCGGGACGCAGCTAGTTATACAAATATTTTTAGATTACTGACTAATTTTCATCATTTCAATGGACTAAGTTTAGTGTGATTAAAATATGAATAATGAATTAAAAATAAAAATTATGAATACGCGATAAAGTAGTGATATATTGTTTTAAATCCAGTAGTTTAATTACTGTTATTTTGAGAAAGCATAGCAAACGAGCTTACTTTTTTCTTTAGGGATCATCTCAAGTAATGTAATTTACCTAAACCAATAAATAAATATGTAAAATAACTTTCATCTCAATTATTTCGAAAAAATAGATAATAATAAGACATAAATAACTTATACAATACACATTGAAAAATATGAAAGAAGGATCATAGCATAATTATTTGATTCTAGTGCTAATTTAGTACCAATGAGGGGAATGAATTAATACTACGAGAAATCTTATCTCGGTATGTTTTAAATTCATGTACATTCTGGAACAATATAACATTTAATTAACGGTTTCCTGTTGTACATTTTTTTTCAATATAGATCAGGCAAGCAAAGAAAATGGCTTAATCTTGTTCATTCATTATAAAATGTTTTCACGCTTTCAGTAAATATTATACATGTAATATTCATGATAATTTATCAGAATGAAACATACATTGCCAATTTTCTTAAAGTACCATTCTACACATCTTTGTTAATACAGCAATGTATACGCTCTTTGACTGAATCGCTGTTGCGTGGTAGACGTCAGTTGCAAGTGCAGAGTGCATTGGCCGGTTATATTTAGAGACAGGTGGTTCATGGTATTACGTGATTTTTGGTTAAAAATACCGTACTGTTTGCTGCAAGGGTTTCATGCGTGTACATCGGTTTTTATCGTCTCTAAGTGTTCTTGTATAAATAAATCGATTAAACGCTTGAATAATAAAATACAAGCATTTCTTTTCTCTATCTGCGACCTTACCTACCTTGAAAAAATGGAGATTGTGTTTTAATTAAGGTATACAGTTTAATTGTGGTAACAAAATGCATTTGCACCACCAGACCACCAAATTGTATTAATCCAATTATGTACAAAAATATCCGGACATTTGTTTATTAACACATAGTAATAAAAATAGATTAAAATTGTTCTATTATAAGTAACTAATAATTTAGGAAAAACTATTATAACATATAATAAAACAATTATCATGGCTTTTGCTACTCTAATAGAATCCGATCCAAATATTATTACTACACTATCGAAATACAGACTATTTCATGCATCCCCCGATTTACGTATTTAAAGGGGATAACGGACAGGCTTATTCCGTATACATTTGTTTTCTATTATTGACATAATCTGTAAAATATGAAACAGCTAAATAGTACGTTTAAAGTGGCAGGTAAGCAAATCATTTGTTTGTCATAAGGGGCCGATTGAGCTGGTGGTTCGCCTGATGGTAAGCGTTCTCCACCGCTCATGAACATTTGCAGAGTTAGTGCCTGCGAAAGCGCTGCCTGCTGTCAAGGGGAAAGGGATAAAGAAAGGATTTACGACTGGAAGGAATGAATGGACTAGTAAGGGTGAAGAAAAGGAAAACATAACAGTCTCCTCCACTTGTTTAATAAGAAATAAAATATATCTCCATATATTAAAGTAACATTTAATTATTCATAATAAACCACCTTTTAAGCCAATTAGAGCAATGCGTCCAATGCATGCAATTTTCATTTATTAGCAATTCGATAAATTTAATTACTACTAGGCGATATAATCTTATTATATATAAATTACGTGTCACGTTGTTTGTCCGCGATGGACTCCTAAACTTCTCAACCGATTTTCATCAAATTTGCGCACCATGTGCAGTTTGACCCAACTTAAAAGATAGGACTATCATCATCGTCATCAGCCCATATATGTTCCCACTGCTGGGGTACAGGCCTCCTATGAGGGTTCATAATCCACGTCAAACTTTTGATTCTTGGACATGCCGGTTACCTCACGATGTCTTTCTTCACCGTTTTCAGCAGCGGTGAAGTTATCCAAATGTGCAGATAAATTGAAAAATCAATTTATTTGCCCGGTCTCGAACCCCGACTTATCGTATTTGAAATCCGAGGTTCTCATCACTGAGCCACCACGGCTATAAAAAGATAGGATAGTTTATATTATTTAAATTTCGATAAATGGCTACCCGGGCGGAGCCGGGGCGTGCAGCTAGTATAATATTTAATAATACTTCATTTAATAACATAATGCTCAATATAATAGTATGTTAATTGCATCTTGTGAGATAATTGTTATCTCAACGAATTATTTCACTATCTTGTAATCTTGAAAGAAATAAAAATACAACTGTTATAACCCTGAACACAACAGCTGCAGTCGCAGCGACGTAACTCGGAAATTTAGTTTACATAATAATCTTAATATATCTAATCTTATTGTCCATTTAGACTTAAGAGATTTTATTAAATGCAATTTAATTGTTACTTATAATCAATGTGAGTAAGATATAGGTATTAAAGATATTTTGTATTTACGTGGTAAAGTTCGATTAAATATAATAATTATATAATATATTAAATATATATTATATAATCAATTAAGAATCTCTGACTCGTTACGTGGTTTGAAAAAGGAAATTTATTGTATACTTTTCATAAACATCAGCAAATGAAATCTTATAATCTTTTAGGTTTGACTGTTGGATATCGTGGCGGCGAAGGTCGTTAGCATTGCAGTTTATGAGTTATTACTTCTCTATTTTTCTATAACGGACAATTATATCGTCTTTAACTATTTAATAAACCCATATTTGTCGATAGACGAAACCTTATTTTTTAATAACATTGTCGGCAAAGCAGCAGATGGTAAGCGCGACCATCGCCATGGACATTTGCAGAGGACTCTTTTCTCTTTTTTCTTTTATCTTTTATCTAACTAATTTGTAGGGCTGATAAAACTTTTGTATTTACGTTTGCGCTGCACAGAGACTTGTTTAGATGTGTAGGTAGCTGAAACTCATATTATCGCTAGTAATATCTTTTTACGGTTTGTTTAAAGCCTGTCTAATAATATCAAATTAGTTGGTCACAATTGGAAATAAAATAAATGTGTCGGCACATCGCATCCGGAGGGACAAATAGGCGGACAAATTAAATGTAACGAGATGAACGGTGTCATTGACGAGTGGATGCAGTAACGCAGATGCGACAGTATCTAAAATCTTCCGTCAGTACTTTTATGTTATGTCAAACAACGATACGACTTATTTGTAACAACGTACGTTATTTGAAGTCTACTCTTTTATTTGTAGTATCTGGAACTAATGTTTTTATTTTGTTATCGAATAATTCCAAGTGATTCTTTCTGATTTTAATTGATTTCCGATTTTTTTTTAGTTCACCGCGCGAACTAAGCCGCTGGCTACTAGCTGTTATAGCATCCTCTATGTAGCATTTATATAGAAAATGTTTCAATACACTGGAATATATGGAAATTGTAATTTGTAAAATAGCTATAGACGAAAAAGTCATTCTGATATTCTGATATCAGTGATAAAACCGATATGTGTTTATGTAATTGTGTACTATTGACCTTTGAAGACAATAAGGGCTCAAAGCAATATGAGTGTGATTTTTTCGTCTGATATTTTATTCCATTATAGCGCATATTGTAACGTGTATCTTTGTCATTGCCTAAAATTTATAACGTATTAATTGACAGAGTCCTATTTGTACCAATGTAATGTTTTTATAGTGATTTGACGACATCATGAAGATGGTCTTGAGAAAGAAAGTGTTAACGACATAGCTTGTTCAGTAACCTCTTAGCTGTCATTACAGTGGAGGCATAAACCACATCCCAGTCACATCTGCCAGCCAGCCGCTCTGTGCCACGCAGGTCGCGTGCGGCCGCCGGCGCGTGCCGCAACCACTGCAGCTCTAATTGACTACTTGCTGTACACTGCAGACCATGAATATTGGTGCACTACTTAATGTGTTATTGCTTCTAAAATTATAACTTGAAAATAAATTAATTGTGAAAACTATGTTTCTTATACTGGTATTAGTAGTAATTTATTCTTAAACTCATCCAATAATTATGAAATGTTAAATTAATGTTGAAGAGAGTTAAATTATTATCTTATCTAATGTAATAATATTACAGATTTTACTGTTTTATACTTGTCATATTTATTTCTATTATGTAAATGTTATAAATAAACTAAATGCACATCTTAAACTGTATGAAGCTTTTTCTATTAGTTAAGACTATTTCTATATTTATTAGCACAAGATTATTTTTAAAAGGTTTTTTTGAAACCGAGACTACAAACTACTTTATTAAATGTATCATTGATTAAGCATTTATAATAAATACAGGACTTACAAGTTTTCTTTAAAATTACCTATTTAAATCACTGTTGCCTATTTATAGCTTTTAATCACCTGCATGGAGTGCAGATTAAATTCACATAGTTTCCGATGCAGCAATGCAATATCGTTGGCCGCAACTGTAGCCAGCTAATCCCGTCAAATGATCCCTCGACTAAATCGATCATTGTATCATTGTCCCTTCGTTTGTCCCGCTAATTGGCGCTAGTTGCTCTTTTGGGGCATGAGGCATGGGCCGTGGGACTATTAGCTTTATCGACGGCGCTCTGACAGATTGACAGGATTCCCAATGAATTGGGTGTTAATATTATTAGTTCATTATTTGTTATTTGCTGGCCCACGCGCATTTGTCAGCGATTATTCGTGGAATTTCGATTGAATGTAAATATAGAGCTGGTTGATTGATTTTCGGCATGATAAAGTTATTCGATAATGTATTTTGCGCTCTGTTAAGATTAATAAGAATTGTTACCGACTTTTAATTACGTTGCGTATTAAATAGACCAATGTAAAATTTAATTCTTTACACGCAGAACATTATTGCATTATGTTATGTATTTGAATATTTTTCGCGTAATTCAAATAAAACCAAGCATAACGCGTATTATGTTTTAACATTTAACGCTTACAATGGTTATTTTAATGGCGCAATTAATACGTGTCGCAATCTGTTGACTTTCTGACGCGTCACGAAAATAAGTAAACACAATCAGATCCATAATGAGTAGCGTTACGCTGATGATCATTTATGAGTATTCCAAAACAATTCAGTAGCCCATTTAAATGAACCAATAACCTATAATTCCCACGATCTCTGTCCTGTGGCTCATGTTTACTGAGACAATACGAGGGGTTTGCCTCGCGAGTGGTACGGGTTGAATTTAATTCCGACATTTCGTCTTATTGTTGTAGTATTTGATTAGAGTTGGGTTCAGTGATGGTTACACTATGTGTCAACTGACATGGCGTGACTGCTTCGGGTTAAAGACTAAATCCTGTGCCCTTATCCTATCTCTTTCGTGGTAGATGGTTAGATGGTTTTTATGGTTGAGTAGGTTACATTCTGTAATCTTGATTATGTATTTTGGGTGATCCATCACGATCGAGGCCACATTTTTCGAATATTTACTTTTATATACTTAATTAACGATACATAGGTACATACGTCTATGACACGTGCACTGCTGTATATAATAATTAAAGTTACTGTCATTTAATCTATTCTGACGTGGGTGTTCGCTATCGTACGCCCATACGGTATCAAAAAAATTTCAAAAAAATAAGTATTTTAGTTTACCCAAGTTTATTCTAATCAAGTATAATACAGTTTTTTCGAAGAAGGATGTGTCCTAACCGATCACCACTATTCCTTCATTGAAAGTACATAAAAATTGAAGGCCAGGTGCCAGAGCCAGGGTTCCCGGTCTAATTTTTTCAAAAGATTAGCGCGTTAATAACAAGAAATACATTTCTAGCAGCCGTCACTTTCCTCCCAAGACTTATATTTTAACGTGGAAAACGTTAAAGTAATGAAAGACGAATTAGCGTCGTCAACGCGCTCGGAGGCGCGTGGGCGCCGCCTCACTGACACACTGATATGCTTTCTATATTGCTATTAATATCTGCGATTTGTTCTGAATATTCCTCTATTATATGACCTATTGTTGTTGAATATGTCTCTTTACATGATTATGAACTATATATTTATGAAAGGCATGAGAAAAACCACCAAACACATTGGGTTTGAGTGTTGGAATGTAAGCTATATACAAATAATTAGAATCGGTTTTTTTTTCTAATCATAATCTATTTAAAGAGCACCCAACTTTTGTGCCCTGACTTGCTTTAATATAAGTCAATTTCACAAAAATTGCCCTTCGTTATTGCCTTCTGGTCTCATCCTATAGAAAACATGTTTTCGTAGCTAAATGGCGCACGTAAAGAAAAACGCCGCTTTACCAGTTTGTGGAAATTGCATCTAGATCGATAACGTTGCAGTTGATATGATAAATAGAACAGCTGTTAGAGAACAACTAGATATTAATGTTTGGTAAATTACATTTTTATACTGTTTACTAACATAATTAACGACAAAGTATGTATGTGGTAACAGGTAACTGAGCTGGCGGTTGGCCTGACGGTAAGCGATCGCCACCGCCCATGTTCATTTCGAGAGGTAGCTCCTGCTCGCTTTTAAGGGTATAAGGATAGGATAGACTGGGAAGGGTAAAGAAATAGACATAGGCCTCCGGGTCTATTGATGGATCGATGATTGTCACGTTTTCACCCAAAAGTAAAACGCATGGACCAGTTTATAAAACTGTTTAAAACCGAGATAAATTATGATACGGGGTCATATAAAAATTACGTCCCATGTTAAAGGGTGGTGGGGGATCAACAAATGTGTGACAAGGGGGCACGGGTCAAAAACTTTTTAAGTTTGTGACATGTTGAGATTTAAAATATACGAAATTAAAAACGGATTAGGTACTGTAGCCCTTTCGCCGTAGAGTTATCGCTTACGCAAAGTAACTGGACAAAGAGGATTTAAAATGCGAATTAAAGATTTGGAACAAATTAAAATATGCTATAAAATAGTAACCGGTTCAAAACCGCTTATGTAATATATATCTATGGATTTATTAGTCATATCGATGAGTTGTGAATTTTGGGTTCACGTTGTCCCTGCTCCCTTTACTTCTGATTGAAAGGATCTTCAGGATGTCAGTTATTACAATATTTGCTTGAGACTTCAATTCTATACAAATATTGAGATAGTTTTTATCCTTCAAAAGCAACCGGAACCTTTTGAAATGAGAAGAGACTACCTTACATAACATGGTGTATGCTTGTAAATGTTTGGTAATTCATATTTAAGACATGTACGTGATATATTAAGCAGATAACTCATACCTAATGCTTTGTAATCATTATTATAATTTTTAGCTTCCAAAGTTTTTTCTATTAATATTTACCTATATCAAGCTAGGTGTAGACATTACAGGTTTTTTTTAATTCATTGTGTTAGCCCGTGTATTTAGTTAACGGATTGCAGGCTCACGCTTGGCCGGTGGGTGGTGGCGGCGCCTTATTTAGCGCGCGCGATGTGCGCCGGCTTGTGGTGCAGTACACCCGCTGAAATTTTGCTTAGTACTCGTATCTTGTACGACAAATATTTTACTTTCAATATATAACATTTAAGAGAATGCTATATGTATGTTATGTTCTTAACATATGTTTGCTGCGTGAGGCCTAAGTTAATTCTTTGGATTTTGCATTTTAGAACCTCCTTTATTTCATCAAGATAAATTGCGAATTTGTACTGTTTCTTTTTGGGAGAATAAAAAAAGTTGAAAAATTTAAAATAATAGGCAGGGCTCTCACAAAATATAGGAATACACAATATCTATCAAATTATGAACATTATAGATAGAGAGTTGAATGAATGATTGAATGTAATATAAAAATATTGTCCTTACTACACTGTATAGTACAAATCTTTAACTTTTTTCAGTACAAACACGTAAATGTCAAAATTTTAAAATAATGTGAAATAAATTTTATTCACATTGGTTTTAAAGTGATAAAAGCTAAATATTAGCGAGGATCGCGCTTGGCCGGCTCGTCTCGGTCGCGCCTTATTTAGAGCGCGAGTACAGCGCCGGCTCGCGGTGCAGTACGCGCTGAAAATATATTAATAATCGTCATTTCGTTATATTAAATAAATAATTTCTGTATCTATAAAATCTATCAGTACCACGTATATTGGTAAAAACCCTTTTCTAAAACTGATGTACCAATTTTTTATGCTTTTTTAAATTTAATCTCATTTGGGCAACAAAACTAATTTTGATGTTTACGTATTGAATACTTTATTGAAGATAAAGAAATAACACAAGAATGACATGCAAAAACGGTGGTCTTATCGCTAGGTAGTGATCTCTTCCAGTCTACTAATGAGATATTTAAAGGAGGTGGGTGAGCAAAAAAATAATGCGTAAGGAAAAGAAAACCAAAAATTTTTAATAATAAAACGATACTTTTAACAGTGTGGGCGACGAGCACGTTTCGGTACAAATTGGGCCAGTTCGTACCGGTGAAGTACCACCCCCATAGAGGAGACCGGCGTGAAATAGTAGCCTACTACTGTGATTCGAACGGTGAGTAAGGGAGCCCTTGACTCGTGTCCTATTCCTCACCTTTCCCAGTAAATTCCTTTTTACCTCTAGTAAATTTTTTCCTTATCGTTTGCCTCTCAAAAGCGAGCACCTCATTCGAAGAGGTACTACACTGCGAATGTTTATGGGCGATGGTGATCGCTTACCTTCAGGCGAACCAACAATCCAGCTGTCCGCTAGGATAAAAAAATTATGAGTAGAGTAAAAAGATATATTATAAATGTAAAAATATTTGTTGCTTCAGTTTATATACAATCTGATAAAACTTTTATTATGAGTCTTCTAATAAGACTGCAATAATTTTCAAATAAGGTACATAGTTACTAATATGTGTATTATGTATATTTAAACGAAATTTACAAAAGAAAAAAAACTTTGCGTAATTTTAGCTACCCTCGACTATAGGTACTAGACACAAAGAAAGTATTTATATTTTTATTTACGAGAAGATTACACCATTGTATTAGTAACACTTTTTAAGTAGTAGGTATCCATTGTAACAGTTACCTTCTGCTTAAACATCCAATAAACTTTTGTCTCGTTTTCTAATTAGTCAATCAAATGAGAACTCTGTCTATCACTGCATAAGAATTCGGATTATAGTTATATATATAAAATTCTCGTGTCACAGTTTTCGTTGCCATACTCCTCCGAAACGGCTTGACCGATTCCTCTGAAATTTGGTAAGCATATTGGGTAGGTCTGAGAATCGGCTAACATCTATTTTTTATCCCGATATTCCTATGGGATACGGACTTACGCGGGTGAAACCGCGGGGCGCAGCTAGTAGTTATATATAGAAATCACATGACAAATGGCCAGGTTTAGTGCTTGCTTTTCTTTCCGTTCATTGGGCAAACCTTTATTTTTAATTAATTTTAATAAATTAAAATCCTATTATTTACGAATTGGTTTCATAGAATTGAATCTTATAAGGATTTCTCTGGTTGCACCACAGGAAATGGTAATGTAGCGAGCATAATATACTGAATTGGCAAATGATGAATCTGCAGACTTCACCGCGAGCCCGCTCCTAGCTCTCACCAAATAAGACGTTACATCCCTCGCATTCTGCAACATTCTATTAATATCATGCAAACACTGCTCTCCAAACAATAATCCACCCAACTGCTGTTCAATTTAAGCTCAAATTAAAATGCTCGTCCCTCTGAATTCCTCTTTACCTGTCGTGTTATTACAAATTGTATTTCGTCCAGTTTTCCAACAAGCTTGAAAACTTGACACTGTGTCGTTTTTCCTAAGAGCATTTCATACGAATAGATTCCGTGTCGTCGCGTGTAGCGCTGTGTCGCCGCTGAAGTTATAAGCCGGCTGAATTGTGAATACAGTCGACCCCCGCTGCGCCCACAATATTTAAATTGCACTTTAAACTTTTAGCGGTTGAAATGAAATTTGTTCGCTGTGTCAATCTTGAAATAACTCTTTGCATAGCGTTCATGGCAAAATGAATTTTAGCTCTAAAATTTAAGGTACATTTTTTAATATGAACGTGGTAAGTCTTCAAAAGTGATGAATTGATGCGAGTTTCGCCACAAATGGTGTCGCGATGCAGTCTTTCTGTCTCCTTCTGGCACGTGCGATTTTGTTATTTGCTAGGGTTGCCATCTCGCTCGATCTAAATTAGTTTTAGTCGTGAATAAGTCCGCATTCACACCGTTACTACAGTAACGCCCACGTTGCATATTACGTTTACGGTGTGATGAGTGTCGCGAAATGCAGAATTATATGAAACGAATGCATATTAGCTACGTGATGGCACTTGCAGCTCTCTGCGAGATATTTGCCTCATTCAGTCTGTATGTAAGGATTCTGAATTAAGGGAATATGATTAGTTGAACTCATCAGTTACTAGACGTGAAAATGTTAACAATTTTATTGGATATCAAAATTATATACACATTCATAAAAAATACCATATTTGTATCTGAATTTTGTTTGAAGTCTTAAATAATGTTATCGAGAAATGGGAAATTTCATTTTCATACCCATAACTCGTATAATTCATAAAATGCAATTGCATAAGAATAGAGTAGAGAGCTTTCAGTACAAAATCTATCACTATGAAATATTTCAGCCAAAACTGCTCAGTAGCTAATGGTTATGTGAAATTACTTTTAAAATACAATCTTTTTGTACTTATATTTTATATTTTTTATTATCTCTTTTTTCGTGGCATAACTAGTTGCAAAAAATGTTTGCACCCAGTCTAGGTAAGTCCAAAAGAACTAGACAGGTACCGAAAGGAATCAGTCACCACTGTTGTGTCTATTTGGTGCGAGTAGGTCAATGGAAGGGGTTTTTACTTTTTAAATTTAGTATACATATACATATTTATACAAATCCCTTGCAGACTGAGGCACACTTGCCCAAGTCTATCTAACAGTATATATAAACATAGATTTAGATAAGTGAGCAATTGTATTGCTAGTTTATTCACAAAAGGAAATATTTGAGTTTCATTCTATAATAAACGACTAGCAGGAACCCGCGGCGTCACACGCGAGGTATCAGGGTAAAAGAAGCCTTGATGATTGTCACTATAACCTATCTCTGTCAATAAATTTGACAGAAATAGTAGTTAGAGAGTAATTATCAACAATAACTAGCAATAATACAACATAAACTATTTAAAGCATTGCTTATGATATGTGGAGCGACTGGAACCGCGATGTGGAACAGGTATTTAAGGTAGGCTAAGATCAATCTCCTGCAATCCTCAGGGTGTCTCGCCGGTTGCGCACCATGCTCTATGGAACTTGTAGTTAATTACGATCATATTAAACTCGTAAACACATTTTTTTCCTATTAGATGAATTATTAGACCTCTTACTGACCACCCATCAACCTTTGTTACTCTATGTAAATATAGAGTTTAAGAAAAAAATGTGAAAAGAAATTATAAACGTCTTTTCGTTGTTTAAATATTTTTACGTAATTAGTGTAACCAAAACTATAAGCTTCGTTGAGTACACCACCCTTCCACACACCGAACATCTGAATGCCAAATTTCATCCTAAACGGTCCACTAGTATTGGCTGTGCGTTTATTGATCAACCAGACAGTCACCTAAGCATTTTATATATTAACAAGTAGTGCTATGATAGCAGTGATAAGAGCCCATACGTGTTTAGTGCTATTTTTGTATAAGGAATATTTGCTCGCTTCTGTGTTTGCTGGTACAATCACGGGAACTTACAATTGACTACCTTCAATCATACTGAATTGATTTTTAACTTTTACCAACTAATTTTGGAATTGTATGGTAGCTGTACAGCGTATGTCCCATTATACGTAAAATATTTACTTTGATTGCATATGATAACATCATACTATCATTGCATAAAATATTAGCTGCTCGTCGCTATACTGTCTAAAGGAGAAAATATGTTAAGTCTTGAATAATTCTTCATATAACTTTCTTAAGGAAACATATTTAAAGATAGCAAAAACAGCGATAGCCAAATAAAGCGCGCGATAGTAGATGTTTCGCTTGTAGGTAGCGGCCAGTCGCACGACGCGGCGAGGGGTCAGGCTATTCCGGTCGTGTGACGTCACGCACACGTGCTCGAGCGAGTGCCACCGCTCGTGGGTTTGGAGTTTAACTATTAGTTAAACGGGGTTTTAGATTTTTTTATGTGTACGCCGCGTACAACTAACTAAATAAGCAGTTTTATTAGAGACCCAGGTCTTTATTGCACGGCGCTGTTTAATTAACTGCTGCGACATATATATAATTATAAGCAACATTAAACGAAATTCCTCGAAATCGATTTGCCTGATGGTGAGTAATCACCACCACACATGAATATTAGCAGAGGTAGTGATTCTGTAAATACTATGCCAGCTTTTATGAGAAAGTAAAGTAAAGGATATGGAAAGGATTGACAACTGGAAAGAACCACTGAACTGGGAAGGGTGGGGAAAAGGTAAGGGATCTCCGGCTCCCTGTCTCACTGAATAAAACGCAGTAGCATGCTACTATTTCACGCCGGTCTTCTGTGGGGGTGTGGTACTTCCCCAGTGCGAGCTGGCTCAATTCCGAAGAATGCTCGACTCCCACAAAATAGCATAACTTGGTTTGACTGTTAAATCGATAAAAATTTATATTTTTATAATCATATGTAGGATTTCCATTAAATTATTAATCGTATTAAGTATTTTCAAATACGCTTTTGCTTTTCATTGTTTAACTTGCAATTTAATCATACGTTATTATTGAAACGCTTAGTTGTAGAGTTTAGCATTTAGTAGAATTTTCGAGTCAGTTGAATGAGATTACAAATCTCTTTCTGAATCTGTTGATTAATGAGATTGTTTGTTTATATCGATCGCCAGATATTTATATATATATTTTGTTTATGATATGTTAAATATTTTATTATAGTTTTCAAGCATGTATTTTATCTTTGGTGAAACCAGTGTCGTTTTCAGGAGGAAAAGTCAAATTTGTAGGGAATTAAACGGAAGGAAATATTATGTGTGCGAATATTCTCTAACCTATGAGCTTGATTCACCAATAAAATTTTCAGTAGAAAGAGCATGAAAAGTATATCATTTGCTTTTGTTAAATAAGGCCATGCATGTACAAAGAGTACACAATCCATAAACACGGTCACACATTTTGTGACCTGTCTGTTAAGCCCCGTTTAAAATATTGATAGAACGATGCCGATCGTCCCGAGCCGACTCCCGCGCAGTTTTTCAGAGCACAATCTTTCAGTACCACACCTACTGTAACACATAGCGCATTACAATTTCGTTTCAATTGAAAAGAAATAATTTTAAATCTCAGTGAATTTGATACTCGACGACACTTGTGTATTTTGTAATTACGTAATTTTGTAAATCGATTTAATTTTATATTCGTAAAATAGTTAGTGGCACTAATGGTGACTAAAAAAGGCGTGTCAATAGTGTTTATTTATAGTTTTTGGTTGAATAAAATACGAGCGCATTGTAGTAGCAACATAATACGTGTTTGTTTCATGATGCTAGCTTGAAATTCGTCAAATTATAAATAACATCCGAAAATCTATTGTTGACTCTTTATACGGTGTGGTGCGAACTTTTTATTTTTAAACTTTTTTTCATATTGTTTACCATATACAAATATCTGCTGACACATTGATAAATATCGCAATTTCGTCTTATTTACATATCAATTATATGCTTGTTAACAAATAATGTAATATCATATAATTTTGTGTGGCTATTCGATAAAATCGTAGCCTCTACGATCAAAATAAACTATTTGTTGCTGGGCTAATTGGCAAGCACTAATTGTGAAAGCTTATCGCCAGTGTACATAAGTTTACCTACAATCTATACTTAGTCTGGCCATAAATACTGTTACACTTAATTATAAAAAAATATTACATTTGAATTTCGAATCTGT
>NC_052126.1:38153-44622 GCF_012273895.1 Zerene cesonia | reverse complement strand
GTAATAAATGTTATTTGCAGTTAACAATTTTCTTTTTTCTTTATTACAATATTTATGGCAAGACTAGGTATATACTGCATATTTCAATCAACATTCAGGTTCATAACTTTTTAATCGAACGGATTTCATTCAAAATTGGAGTTTTATAACGGTTTTAATGTATATTGTTCTTGGATATGCATGAAACTTAGCGGATATTCAAATAAACAAGTGTGTTTTAAACGTGTCATTATAGTTTTCTATTATTACTCGCGCTTACTCAACATTTCAGTAATACGACAACAAAAAATAAATCAATTTCAGTGTCGCCTGTCGTTTATTTAGTTTCTTAAAATTTCGATTATATTTCAGCCCGCAGTTTTAGGTAACTGACATATCGGATAGATATTATTATTATTTATCTCTGTATCAACTTCCATCCAACAACACTCGGTTTGCATAAAAAATATCCGTTCACCCATCCTTCAAATTGTAGCGTTTACAGTTTACAGTAGCATGCGCTTTTCATTTATCATTCAACCATACAGATTACAAATTAAAATCTGAAATAGTCACGTGAGCTAAATACGTGGTGGACCTCGTTTGAGCATTTTCTTTCAGCAATCTCAAAGATACGGGTACATTCAATTGGTTGGAGTGAGCCACGGTACGCACACACACATAATATTATATTTGTTTAGCCCATGAATATGACTAATGCCACTGATAATTCATATAATTAGATCGTTTTAATAGAAGCTCACTGAGCCATTGAGGTAATATTAACCTAAACAGTTTATTTGAACGTACTTATCTCAGGAATTCCTTCAACGATTTAAAAAATTCCTTGATTGTTGGATATGTACTTGATCTCTGGCGAACCGACAGTCGCCTATAAAGCAAATTTGGTGAAAACTAAAAAGTAGTGAAATATAAAAACTAAAAAGTAAATAAAAATATTTTATTAAAATAAAGCCGGATAAACATAGTTGCTATCTATGTGTTTCAATGATCAAAAATAGTATTACATATTTTAGGAACCTACATCAACTTATTTGTTGATTTGGAAAATAATATCCATACATAATTCTGCAGAATTTTCTCATTTTATTACAAAACAGACCAAAGAAATAACGATATGGTTTCATAATGGTTAAATTTACTTGTAAAAAGTCTATTCAGCGAACAGAAGAGAAGTCAGCGGGCGACAATCCACATTTGCTCTAAATACTTGCGCATTGTGTTTTGGGAATCGATGCGGTTTCTGGGTTATGCGCCTTTCTATCCGAATCACTTACAGGTAATAATAGTTAGGTACTGCTCGGTCGGCCACACCCACTGCGCGGACCGATGCCGCCGATGCTCCAACATTATGTTTAATCATTAAATAATAATGAGCATGAGCCGTAGTTAGATTATTAGATGCGATAGTCTAATAAATAATCAGAGTACAATATAATTTTTACTTTAAAAATTATTGCCTATTGCTGAAGTATTGTATGTTATACAAACTTTAAATTGTGTTTTCGTAACAATTTTTTGTGTGCAATTTAAATGCAATGGGCCCATATTGCGATACTTATAGCAGTGTAAATGCAATATTTCCGAGTACAGGGCAATTTCTTACATGTGTAAATTGTTTAATATTTCAAACAAATGCTTATAGGAGGCCCGCGCCCCTGCTGTGGGAACATAAACAGGCTGATGATGATGATGATGTATAATATTTATCGATACGATAAACCCATCGCGCAGTGAGTATGGATGGAAACTGTTGAAGCGTGCAGTAATGCATCAATGGATCGCGTCTTTGTGTCAAACGTCTTATTTTGTGCTTTTCACGATTTTGCACGTTGCCATTGTACTCGATATCAAATGACGTATTCATTGTTTTTTTTTATTCTTGTCTATTTGAAAAAAAATAGGTACGTACTCATAGTCTCGCATATGTGGTCTCAACGTTTCAATTTAAAAGTAATTGTTTATTCATAACAAACATTATTATGACTTAAAATTCACATTAAGAAAATGTTATTTGAATAAAACAATCTGTAACAAGCCGAGAGCGGTTTCCATACGTAACATAAGTTTTCCTGTACGGATATGAACACAGCATAATATCAAATTGCATTTCCTCTACTCCTGACCACGTCCCACGGGTAGACTGCACTGGATATAAGTGCATTAAAGAGAAGAATGAGAAAATAGGTGAATTTGGTAACAATTTTCACTAAGTCTGGAAGTAAGCACTTAGGATTCACACTTTACTTAGAATAGTGAATCAAATACAGGAACATTCTGATTTTTTTATGAAACAAAATTTTCACATAAATGCTATTGAAATAAATTTCAACCTGAATTTAACTGGTGACTTCTAATTACGTCTCGACCCGACTGAAGCTGGGTCAGACCTGTATTAAAAATATCGTGTATTTAAACGCTTCAAATGTATAGAGCGATGACATACCCGCGTCTCTACTGTGTTATTACAACTTTTTAATGATTGCAGCCACTCCCACCCTTCCCAAACATAATGTAACAAATACAATAAAAAGTATCGCAGGGCAGTAGCTAATCCCTTCTCACACAATAGGCCATATTTATATTTATTTTTATTTAATATCTGTGGTTGCGGTGAAGCACCGCCGCGGGCGGTCGCTTGCCATTAAGCTGAGTCTTGTAGCCACAGGCCATGCTATAATATTGTAAAGATATAATTACTAAAACATAGTAAATTTGATGTGCTGCTATTACAGTGGATTAAAATGAATATTAATATAAATTTGGCTCTGAGAATTTTATGCAAATTGATAAAGAATTACATTGTTTTGGTAATTTCAACCTAGAAAAGAAATATATGCTTCAACGATAAAAAGATATTTCCTAATATTATTTTAAATACATGCGTATTCAAAATAATGTTATGCTCGTTCTTTAGTTAAGTTACCACCCATCCGTGATGCATGAAAAACCTATATCTGTCAGGGATCACGAAAATATCCAACAGTGAGATGAGATTATATTTAAATTATCGGCAAAGATGCTAGACCACCGCATATCTGAAGGTGGTGCACAGGCATAACCTGAAGGCGCACACGCATGCGACTCGGAAACCGTCACTTGTATTCATTTGTATTTCATTGTAAAGCTTAAACGCACCGCACGTATTTCCGGCCAATCGACACACTAACCCAACACCTTATGAGATACACCCACCGAATATCAACCTTATCTCCTGCCTGTAAAACGTAGTTTTAAGTAATCGTGCGAATTGCGAATTTCTTTGTAATTGATACGTTTGGGAGGATTGTGTTCTCGCACAAAGCGGACAATTTGTCGCTCTTTCTAAAGAGTATATTATTAGGAGATCAATTTCAAATGGCATTATTAACTCGACCGATTCGCCGCCATGACCTTATTTTTCCTTTTTACCTGGAAACATGATATTATTAATAGCTTTACCGCGCTTTCATACGTCTTATTTTACTTTATGAAAATATACTTTTTCAAGACGCAAGATGTTTCTGATCTAATTAATTATTTTCTATGTACCAACTTCAGGCACCAGTTATCCACATAATTATTGCATCATATTCAAATAGTTATATTTAATTTTTAAAAAATTGTATGAAATTGTTCTGGTCATAAACGTTTTTTATTATTATAATTTATAAAAAAAAACATGCATATTGCCTCTACTGCGCAACATTACTTGTAACAATTAGCTGTGATTAAGTGACAACAGTAACTGCAGTAATATATAATAACGACAAAAGCTGTCTTCACTTTCTTTCTTCTGTGTCATAGCAACATCCATTGCAACAGAAAAAACCCATCAGTTGGTTAAAAGGTAATTTAAGGTATTACAACCGCAATTGACAATACATCGGATAATCCCTCGCCCACCCAGCTCGTCTCTCAAATACTTATTTTAACCCCTACGTCCTTTCGATAAGGCTCACAGGAGAAGGACACACGCTTGAAGGACACACCAGCGTGTAAATATTTGTGCCAATTAGTGAAGTTCAGTGGCAGAATGCTGTCGTTCTCTTCATTGTCTACTTCTCTTATTGCAAGGTAATTTCGATTTTACATCAACGTGTTTGAACTCATTTTCCTATGATCTCCGGACCTATGTACCCATATAATACATTTTTACAAAGTTCGCTTATAATTTGACATTGTTTCAAAACTGAGTAAGACACAGTGTAAATTCTTCAAACTCCATTTACTTTAAATATAGATTTAAATATAGAAGAATAGAGCTTTTCAGATTATATTTATATTACTGCTTTTTCCACATTTTTATAGGGAATAGATTGTTGTATGTGTAAACCTATAAATACTTTACAATTTTATCTGTATTACGTGTGTTTTGTTAGCTTTATATAAAGTTACAATGATATATTATAAGAAGAACAAAACGTGATGAAAAACATGATCTAGTTATAACATGACACGTGACGATTGCGCTGTGTGCATACTGTAAAACTACATTATCTAATATATAAAATTCTCGTGTCACAGTTTTCGTTGCCATACTCCTCCGAAACGGCTTGACCGATCTTGATGAAATTTTTTGCTTATCCGGTATCTATGAGAATCGGCCAACATCTATTTTTCATACCCCTAAATGATAAGAGTAAGGCAGAACGGCGTTTGCCGGGTGCAGCTAGTTGTTGTATAATAGCGTTAATGAGACACGACTAATCGGTCGCTTATGTATTTGTTCGCTTCTTTGCAATCGATATCAACGCAATTCATGGTGCATAACGAAAATACGATTTTTCTTTTTTTTATGTTACTGTCGGCAATGGAGCTGGTGGGACCCACCGCCCATAAACATTTAGAGGCATAAGGTTCATTACAAACCTTAAGCCTCTACAAATGGATTGGACTTTTTGGGTAGGGATTAAGAAACGATTGGCGAGAGGAATAAAGGAACGGACTGGGAAGGGTAAGGAAAAGGATATGGGCCTCCGGCTCCCCCAATCACCGAACGAAACACAGCAGAATGCTATTTCACGACAGTCTTCTGTGGCGGTGCGAGCTGGCCCAATTCGTGCCGAAGCGTGCTCGACTACCACATCTATTAATAATATACTATTAAAAGGCTATGTTTTAAAGTAGTACTATCTTTTGAGTGCGGCTTTGCACGCGTTAATTCGGAGTACTTTAGTAGATTTTATTATACATATAAACCATCCTCTTGAATCACTCTATCTATGAATAAAAACCTCATCAAAATCTGTTTCGTAGTTTTAATGATTCAAACACACATAGAACAATATGGACAGAAAAAGCGACTTTGTTTTATTCTATGTAGTGATAATAGGTACATTTCTATTACTAACACCATAAATCAATTATCTTGTGCTTAAATTCAGTTTTTCTCTTCACCTGATCCACGCAGTATATCCATTTGCATGATTTGTATTTCCTGGTCGGTAAAAAAGAGAGAGATCTTTAATATTGATTCTATTAACACTCCAGCGGACACTCCGGATGTGTTTACAAAACTTTTGAATCACTTCATTGTGTGACCTTCTAAAGAGTTAAAATTAATGTTTTTGTGGCACATTCAATACCACAAAAGTTTATTATAAAATACTTTGTTGTGCATCATTTGTAATAGATCATCAAGGGCAAGCAAAGAGTTTTTATATACTCACTTAATAATATCACGTTCCGGTTTACGTTCATGCTCCATCGATGGCTGCATTACTGTTCTTTGTTATTAATACTTGTTTGGAAAATGCGGCCAATTTTTACATATCCGCAATAATTTGGTTTCTCTATTACCATCTTCTTAAAAAACTGCATTTACTGATACTGATACTGATTACAAACTACAACATCTAATTAAATTAAGCTAGATGTTTTTGGAAAGAAACATTTTGAATGAATGCGAGGAACCATTAGCACCGTATATTTATTGCAATCAATAGAATTCCCCGTCGGAGAGCTTCATGGCGTAGAGATGCAGCGCCCTCAGCTCGCAGAACTGGTCGGAGCACCAGCCGCCGCGGCCGTCCGTGCAGCGGCACGAGTCGCACTCGTCCATGTACTTCTCGCCCGGGATGCATTTGAAGAACGGGTTCTTTATCACTGCAACATGAATAGACGGCTCCTTGGTCTATCTTTATCACTGCAAGGAAGTTAGGCGGCATGGATCGATGTAGGTCTCTTCATTTTGCTGCCATGCATTTTGAGGTTGAAACATCTCGGAATACCTGGATAGGAAGCTTAGGTGGGTGGATGGGAGAACTGGCTCACACTTCAAAGGGTGACCACGTACATGTTGGCTATTCCAAAATACTTCACAACTGCTTTTAGAGGCAGTTATGTATAAAACTTATCTAAGTGTTAGAATAACCTTTCACCGCCGCCTCTCTACTACCTACCTGCTTTCAATTAATATACTTAGTCTGGCCATAAATACTGTTACACTTAATTATAAAAAAATATTACATTTGAATTTCGAATCTGT
>NC_052126.1:31790-37153 GCF_012273895.1 Zerene cesonia | reverse complement strand
AGTAATAAATGTTATTTGCAGTTAACAATTTTCTTTTTTCTTTATTACAATATTTATGGCAAGACTAGGTAAATAGGGAACTTTTGGGCTAATGCGTTGTTGTCTGATGGGGTTTTGAACATCAGCGTTAAGCCCACCTACTGGGTCGGTTGTCGGTTGCCACACAAACATGTATATTTTGTATTTGTATTTTTTTCTATAGTGTGGTGTTATTAATAAATTCATTTTGTTTTTATTCTTATATTTGATTACAAATAGGAGGAAGGAAATTATAGAATATTTTTGCTTAAATTATTTTTAGTCAAATCATTCAAATTACAAACGCTAAGCAGAGCTTTATCCTGCAAACTTCTTTCTCTTCCTGTTTATCTTAGAAATCTCTTTCTATAATATCTACATCTACTGTAAAGGTAACATGAACAATATTGACTTTTTAAATGTTTCCAATTCAATTATGAAACTCATCAGCTGATTTTTAAAAAAAATTCGTCAGTAACAAGTCACACGATTCCTGTATATCGAAGCTGTGGCAAGTTGCTGGTTTACATCTGGGCTATAATCTAAAACGCTTACCGGTACACCTCAAACACGGAGTACTCCTCTCGCAAAGAGCAGTGACAGTCGGCTCGCAGTACACACAGGACGGCATCGCGCGACACGCGCCCGAGTCCTGGCTCTCACACAGCAGACAGTTTCGATTCTCCGGCACTAGTGATTGGGAGGTTTCCTCCTCCCAGTACTGGTGGGGGGGCTTGGGCTTCACGAATTGGGACACTACGTAGCTGTATATAAGTATTTGTTAACCTATATTGTACTATAAGAGTGAGAATTCAATATTGTAAATAGGAATTCTGGGATTTTGTGACTTCACATCGTAATGGGATATAAGCGAATGTTTCCTATAGAATACAACAGCTATAACTGTATAGAAGACTGCAGTGTTTAGATCTAGTAGAGAGTATGGAACTAATATTTTTAATGAAAGGAGATTGTTAAATCGGCTTTATTTTTGCTAAATTTATTATGTAACATACTACTGTGCTTTTCGTGCTCTTTGTTTTGTTTTAAGGTCACTGATCATTTACTCGGTAAGGTCATTTGATGTACTATGTATCTTGTATTATGTTACCTGTGCCTAAGTGTTTATAAATAACTAAAATATGATAATCTTGTTTTATTTAGGTATATACTCACGCCTGCGAGCCGGGTCGGTAGATAGGCGGCGAATGTTCTCCTCCCGCCCCCACCGAGCTGAGAGTGCCCGCCATGGGAGTCCCGTGACGAGTCTCTAAGTAAATCATGTACATCTATAATTTACTTATTGAGGCGAAAATACATGACGTAGGTTTCGAATCATGAAATCGAAAAAATATTGCTATACCTGCTGCGCTCATTACCGTTTTTCACGATCGCTGTACTAATAACACCAAATTTCAGCTAATTTTTTGGATGCTGTTACTCTGCATGAGATTTTTTTCTTAACATAATGTTTGAAATATATAACTACTGCAGCATTCCAGAACTTAAGGTGCTAGCAACAGGCGAAAAGCGTAAATCTACCAAAGTAAATTATGAATGGTTTCAAGTGGAATAGTTTGCTCGTATTGACTTACCTGGCGCGTCGTAGCCAGCGGCGGTTTGACACAAACAGAAAAAAGCAATTAGCGCTGGAAACATGTTCGTTGGCAAGGTATCGCTGCCACTGCAATCGATATCGCTGACCAATTATATTTGTATTGGCTTAACTTCTGACATCACAGGGTGCTTATAAAATAAATTTTACGTTATTAAGAAGTTTAACAAAAATATTTGCTCACCATCAGGGCATATAACTCAATCTGCCCGTAAGCACTCGCTGCGAATGTTCGCAATCAAAAAATTCAAAGATTTAGTCTTAGGTCATCAATGACTAGATTTAAGTAAAGCATAATATTTTATTACGTAAAAATGTCGTGTTGTGGTGCTTGTTACCAAACGCCTCTGAATCAATTTTGTGCGCGTCTTGGGTAGGTTCGAGAATCGGCCAATATCTATTATACATACTTCTAAGTGATAAGGGTGAGGCAAGAACTACGTTTGCCAGGTCCCATAGTCTTATGATAGGGATCTATATAACTGAAACTGTACTTTTTAAATCATCAAATACAAAGAGGAAATTTTTGTATTTTTGTAACGTTCAAAAATTCTTTCACCACTGGAAAGCTGCAACTTCACTGTCACTATATAGGCTATATATGTACCGCGGGCAAAGCCAGGGTGAACAACTAGTAGATAAATAAAACTTTAATCGTCCATCGATAGTCCGGACACAAATGGATATGGTTTAATATCCTCCATTACAAAAACAACACCTGTATTTGCGCAACGATTCAGGCAATTAGCGGCATTGCCCAGCTCTTATTAGCGAGTGGGATTACCTGCCGATAGCGCTCGGGCCTGAGTACCACCGATGCTCTCATCAAACATACGCAATACTCCAATTGTATGGAAGGGTTTAAAATACAAGTAAACAGTGTAGGTTATTATCCACATTGATCAATTGCGGTTCGGTAGACGTTGTTGCATCGGACTATTTCAGAAATTTCGATTACAATTTCAGGAAAACAATTGCACATAGGAATAGTCTGCTAAAGCTTACGAGATCATTCTGTAATATAAAAGTACACACAATAAAGCCAGATCGGATGTTATGTTAAGCTTCCTTCATCACTCGGAATCCAAAATATAATGAATTGTTGGTCTAATTCAGGACTAGACAAACGAATACGATGACTAATATTACATTTTTTTAACCAACACGATTAGGGCAATGTATATAAAAATCTCATTATATCAATTTACGTCAGGTGCAAGTTCCTCCAGGCGGTTATCAAAACAAGCATATCATTATGAGTTATTACGAGCATTATTGCCACATTACACGATAACGGCTAATCTCGACTCGATAAAACACATCAATTCGCAGCAGCGTCATCGCAACTTCATTAAGGGATGGAATTATCAATTTCATTACGGAATTTTGGTATTGGGCTGTAATATCTTAATATTCTGTGTTCACCATTTTTGTTATAATCATATTTCTCGTACAGCGTACTCGGTCATATGGTGCGGGCACGTTGAAGCCAAACCTTTAATCTTATATATTTAAACGAGCTTTAAACGGCTGCAACGATTTTCATGAAATTTAGTATATAGGGGGTTTCGGGGGCGATAAATCGATCTAGCTAGGAACCTTTTTTAGAAAATATCATATTCGTGTTTTATCGACTTAAACTTACTTTTTTAACAAATAGGAGGCGTTTGAGCAATTTATTATGACTTTTCATGACATCTATTGGCAAATAATGATACTTAAATATAATATCCAAAAAGCACAATTTATAAAAATATATGTATTATGTATTTAAAAATATGAATTTGTATGCCAATTGTTTGGCGAATTGTATAAAAAAAAAAAATGTTTGAAACTAGTGAGGCTAAACTTCTTTTCAAATCCTCAAGTGCATTTTGAGTACATAATTTTACAGACATGCAATAAATAAGGGAAGGAAAGTATGAATTTTTAAATAAACTGTCATAATCCGATGCGTAGTTTTAAAGTTTTAAGTACACACACATACGGACGCGCGAATCGCTTCCCGCTTTGCTTTATATGCAGTGACACTTTCGATTCCATCCGTAATTCATGTAAATTTTCTATAACAATCACGGAACTCGCTACAGAAGTGTTTATATTATTGTTATATATTGACAGTAATATCATTAAACGATTACAAAGCAGTGGGAGCGCACAGCTGTCTGCAGTTATCAGTGACCAGTTACCTGTCCTATCTGAGCGGACGCACTTATCGCCTCGTTCAGCGCTATCTGCATATCTTGTTGACTCGCCATCAATTATATTTCAGGTTTATTACATTCTATTACCCCTTTCAATAGTCAGGTGTTTGATACGATTAGCGGAATCACTTTCGATACTGGCTTTAGATTCGATTCAGACACTATACTCACTACTTTTTTAATATAAATTGGGGCATATTTTACTTTCATTGTTTATCATTCGATGAATCGTTCTAGTACAATGTACGATGAACAATTAAATCGGCAACGTGTATGGAAAACGGCAATCTAATATACAGAACAATGAAATAATGAAATTAAATAAATGAATTGAATGCGTTTATTGGCATAATATTGAATGCGCCCAATAAATGCGTTTCTCACGGCGCCGATTATTGCCAGACCACTGAATATTGACCTGCGTGAGAAGTTCGCACATTGGGACAAATGACGAGGCTTTCAAAGGGTGAGTCGCTGGAGTGAACGTCATTTCATTAACTTTTTCAATTATTGCAAATTATAAAACAATCTTATGACTTCTATAAACAATTTGAATAATTTTAATCGGGTTAATGAGGCAGTTGTTCGCAGTAACGTAGCAGTAGTGCTAATTGCTGCACCTATAGCTGATAAATCTGAGCTCATATATTTAAATATGAGACTCATTAATGGAAAATCTTCCACTCTACTATATTTTTTGTTTATATATAGGTATTGGGAATTTTGAAGTGTCATCAAAATTTATTATCTATTTAAATATAATTTATATGTTGATTCAACCGTCGTTGTCGTCGGCGTTGAGTAAAGTTTTGGGTTTCTCAGTTAAAGCAATTTAAAGAAGCAATTCAAAGCTAATGTTTTAGAGCTTTTCCTGAAAGCATTGAGTGGGAACCACGAAAGCAACGCAAACTTGACCTCGAGCTTATTATAATATTGAATTGAATAAAGACATCGATACTTGATGATAAAGCGAGGAGAGCCGGGTGACAGTAAATACACCGCGCTATGGTCGAGTAACGTGCAGATAAATGCTCACTAAACGGTCAGCGCGGGCGCGGCGCTCACTGAGCTAGTCGCCCTCTCAGTATGCTAGAGCCTTATGTACTACTATACATATCTCGCCTTATAAAGGATATGCATAAAATATCTTTAAAATAAATGAAAATTATAAGGTTGATTATAATATTTATGACGGGTCACGTTATGTGGCATTGTGTTTGGTATTGCAACAAATCGTCGTCGTTATGTTTATGTTAGAGTTCCGTTAATTGTAAGATGTAATCCATAGGGTATATCACCGCCGATAAAGTACCTTAAACAATGACACAGGATTTTCATAGTCTTTTATGTCAATTGTATTGTTATTTAGTCCATTTGAAAACCCAAGCTCAGCGAGACATCTCAGCTAAGCAATTTGAAAACAAGCGTTTTTAAATGCAATTGAATAACACATATTAACTCCGGTGTAAAGAAGGGTACAAATCGCTGTATAAACTTAATATCGGGCAAATTGCCGGCGGCGGGGC
>NC_052126.1:21599-31704 GCF_012273895.1 Zerene cesonia | reverse complement strand
AGCTAGGGCTGCCAGACTGCGACACTTGTCTACCGATAAAAAGGATTCGCATCATGTTTAACCAAACGTATATGACGTATTCATTGTTCCCACGAACATACGATTGTCGATTTTCTAACTTAGAATAGCAAATAAAACATCAACATTCCAGTATTTTTTACAAATTAATCGGATGATTTTATTAGTAATTTATTTAAAAATGGGTTTAATGTTTCATTAGCTTTATAAAGTAAAAAGCCATTGAAATTTACATATAATTATGAAAACGTATTCTTATCCTCCACATCATTTCAAGATTCCTTTTTCAGTATATATTCATGAATTTAAAAAAAAAATATTCTCTTTGAACAACAGATAATTCTTACAATAAAAATATACGTCAAATAAAGTGCAAAATAGTAGATAAAAGCAAATGAATATTTTAGTCGTTCCTAAAATAAAATAAAATATAAGTAATAAGTCGGCGCGCAGCAGCCCTGGGCCCCGAGCGGTTACATTTATTAGTTTATTCAGTGGCTGGCGAGCTTTATGAGTCTCAGATTAACCTTATTTCACTACATATTACGATGTTTGCGCTCGGATTGCGAATGTCATCTCGAAGGGCGCTGTTTATTACTTCTGCCTCAATTAGGGCTGCGGTAATTAAATATTGGAGGAGCTGTCTCATTTGTTTTTTGTAAATTAATAAAACCTTTTGTTTGAGATTGCTTCGTCGCGTGTTTTCGTTTTTGTTATAAGATATACATTCCGCTTAGTTCTGTACATGTATTGTGTGTAGGATATAGAACCAGACATTGATTAAAATAATTGCTTTAAGCAAATCTATAGTACCGATAAATTATACAATAATTTGCAGGTTAGTGGGCACAGCTCAAAAAGAGCATGATATTTTAAGTTCTGAGAACTACAGAAGCTATATGGCGAAGGCACTCAAGATATTTGAATATTCCATGCAGCCGCACACGGCACAATGCTAATGATTCCCCGATCCGCGATTATTGCGGCGCAATTAAACTCCTGCAGTTGTAATGAATGCTGTAACTACAACAAAGAGTGTCACCAACAGGATCCTGTAGAGTATAGACGGAACACTGCGTGGGGCGTTTACACGGAACGATTCCCGCCCGACACACGACACGACCACAGCTAATTAGATAGATATTATTCAATTCATATATTTTAGCGATATGGCAATCATGTTCATGTCTTTGTCTTAATTGCAATTCACTGAAGATTTGTTTAGCTTCTGTTGCTCAATTCACCTACACATACACCTGTCACCTATCAGTTTATAATAGCAAATATGTTTAGAGTACATACAGCGTATACAAGCTTGGGCAGCAAACATACGAATCTCACAACACCGAATAACACCAATTAACCATTTTCAAAAAACGCAAACTCTCCTACTTTCGAAACCGGGTAAAAAGTAGGACAAGTCGTGCACATAAATCGGTCAGTGTAAATCTCCCACTTAGAGCATCGAATGAAATGAGATTCTTTTGTTTCCAATTTCATTGTATCCTTCCTCATTATTTAAATTAGTAATTAATTTTTAATTATATGTCGCAACCAACCAGCTTGGTCAGTCTTTTAATTATGAGCTAGCGTCTTAGTTAAACGGCGCCGTTTCATTACGGTCCAAAGTGTATTTATCTGCATCGTTCAATGTAACATTAAATCAACTGACTGATGACTAGGCTGTTCACTTACAAATGGATCTGCGACACGCGAAATTTTCATAAAAAATTAAATTACTTGAGCCAATAAAAACTCAGATTGAATTCACATCATTTACCCTCTTGAATTGAAGTATTCTTGTAAAAATGGAAATATTTTAAAAATACTTGCAGTCACAACATAATTCATCACCATGTGTGTAATATCTGTAATGTTCTTCCTGGGAATGCTTTGTCTTTTACAATAATATGATTATTAGGAGGAAGGGCTTGGCTATTGGGAAGTATTATTTGTAACGAGTTTATTTCTAAATAATGAAACAGCGTTAGAAGCTTAATTTTAAGTCTTCTAGCATTCTAATCCTCAATTCATATGAAATTTTTTATCGATAAAAGCTTTATTACGAGGTAAAGCTGTATTAAGAGATTCTATATATCTCAGGGACTGCTGCTATATGCTAGTGTGTAGGCACTTTATAATCTACATTCACTACTAATATGAGAATATTTTAATGGTATCAAAGTTCATATTGAAATAAGTATTGCAGAGGCACTGGAAAGGGGTAACGGGAAGTACAGAAGGAGGGACAGGGTTGGGGGATTAATGAAATGATGTCATTATTTATCGCCGGTGTCAACGTGTCAAATGGACCTGCGTGATTACGGCAAACATTGGTCGCAGTTTGATTCTCACACGGTCCGCGTCATCATACTCCAATTATTTGATTTTACTCACTTGGATAATCTCACGATTCATTTCAATGGACATATTTACTTATGTCTTGAATGATATTCCATTTAGTCAAACACAAACAGAATCAAATGATATATCTAAATATTGGACTCATTAGGTACAAATATCGTGAAGGCAACAGCTTAATGGTGTTTAAATAGGCTACTTGTACATTTTTCATTTGATCAGTCAAAACTGCAGATTATTTATTAAGTGAGGGGTCATTTTAAATTCTGTACTTTACATTTCTTGTATGTAACTTCTAAAAAGATTATTCAAAACACAGTAATTCTAATCCCGACGCTCCCACAAAACGAATTTAATAAAAAGTTATAACCGACAAGATAAATCTTCGAAAAGTTCCAAGTATAAGCAGAATGTAGGCGGGTATTATCGTGAAAGTTTCACCACAATAGGTATTACGGAGTAGCGGGGCTCATAACCGCAAGTTAATGCGTTAAACTGTTTAGCGGAGGAGGCTCGCTTAGGTTAATGGCGCGCCCAATTGCGGGTCCGCCCCGAGCCTCCGCGCCGCTGATGTGCGCCTGGTACCCCTACCATCGCCAGCTCTTATATATCTAGTCTCAAATGAGATATTCTAGTATACATGTATGTATTTGATTTTTCGCAACAAAACATTTAGACTTCCTGTAAGCTAAATCTTAAGCGTCGTCATAAAAAGGCATATAATGTAACTAATATAATATCTTCAGATTTATTATAATTATGGTTTCAAATTGAAAAAGTGATGGCTCAGTGGTTAGTTCGTACTTAGAAAAGCAAAAAGTGAGAGTTTCGGTACCGAACGAGCGTGTGAGTAATAAATTGATGTTTCAATTTACCTTTACATAATTCGCATTAGGTCTGCTCGAAACGGCGAAAGAAAACATCGGGAGGAAACCGGCATATCGAAGAATCAAAAAATTTTACGACATGTAACATCTGCCAACCCGCGCTTGGCTAGCGTGATGGATTATGGCATGAATTCTGATAGGAGGCCTGTGTTCGTGCAATGGGAACATAACAATCGGCTGATGATGGTGGTTATAACAAATGAGCAGTTATAGTAAATTAAAAATGTATATTACGTATAAGTTAGCGGTAACATAAAATGTAAGTAAGCTTCTAGTAGAAAGCTCTTCGGCTTGATCCGCTTATTTTATGCTTCAGCTACACAATAATAAAAGTTTAATTCATAATCATAATCGCTATAAATGACTTGAAGGTTCGCATGAAATTGTATGGCACAAAATAAAATTAAAGCGTACAATGGAGGCGAGCCGTAAGCTGAGTGCTTAGCGCCCAATTTTTGCCAAATTAATCTTTCTTCAAACACTCCTCTCTGAGAGCTGGAGACGCAAATTTAATCTTCGCTCGCCGCTCCGCACTCCGCACTCCGCGCCGCTCTCGGTCTAGACAAAGAGGAGGGAATCGATCACTTTTTACTTTGAGTTTTAAAGGAATAGTCATTAAATTGATATTTTTTTTAAACAATACCTGAAAGATACATATTTACCTATTTTTAGACGTTAATGCTTATATCAATACATTTTGAAATTCCTACTAAGCATATTTCACTAGATTCACTAATCGTGTCTGATGTTGCACGGATCGAATAGTGTCGCAATGACCTGTGATACTCCACTCCTTCTTTCTGAACATCCTTAAGCCGTTAAAATGAATACCCGCAATTTCAAATAAATGTATTCTAACTATTTTCAAAGTGGCTAGTAGTTAGTAAATAAATTAATTTTACCATCAATCCATGCTTTAAAAACTCTATTCGTTAGTTTTTTTTCTGCTTGATTTTGTCACTTTACTGGTAAATACTAATTTTATTGTTGTTCCTCTGTTTGTTGCCGGAGTACGATCGGTTGACACCGATGAACCGGTTCTTATCTCTCGAACAGATTATTAGGAGCAGAGAAGGCGAGAGGGAAGTTGAAGGAGTTTAAACAATAGACCTTCACAATACAACTGCAGTGGGCCCCACATTCTAATGTTTTATGAGTGAACAGAAATGCACTCACCGAACAATGAAATTAATCTAAGAGGGATTACATCTGTTTGTCGAACCTTATTTCTATACTCAAAGGACATAGTAAATAAAATGACCAAAATTGATATTCATCTAATATAATATTTAAAGTGCTACAATGTCAATTATTGCAAACCCACTAGATATCTACTTCAATAAATAGTCGCTACAGAGCCTTAACCAATAGACTGTTGCTATGCGTAGAGCCACAAAAAATACATTACAAAACATTGGTAATGTTGAATTACTTCAAAATTTAGAAAGACCATATTTTAAACAAAATTTAAATTACAAGTCCAATATCTAGGAATGTACTCTCTCTGGGCAAGTTAACCTTACATCATTTACAATATGTACAATCTTAAAATACTCTTGTTTTTCTATTATTTACACTTAACTTTATGTGAAAACGTAATAGTATATATACGTGTTACTTCTATTTATCAATTAACTATCAAAATAATCCACAATAGTATATTAATTACAGGCTAAGATTCGTCGTGTGGCAATACCGTTGACTCGTTAGACGCGCAGCTACTGCAGACTTTTCAACATTGAAAGTTGAAATAGTGAACTCAATTCATGAGAGACAATGTTTTAAGAGTTTTTTTAATAGAGTCAACAGAGATGCCGATGAATGAGATCAAAAGTAGAACATGAATATACTTATGTAAGGCACACGTAACTTTAGGGAAACAAACATAATGTTACCAATTATTTTATATTTACACAAAAATTATTATTACGAAACTTAAAAGTAATCTCATTGTCAAAATAGACTTTAGAACAATGCATTATTACTGTAAATCATGTCTAACACACAATGTCTCTCCACATGATCGACTAGTACAAAAATTAATTAAAACGTAAGAATTAATTTACAACCTGATAAATTAATAAATAAAAATTGTACAGCAAAAACCGAATATCGAAACAATAGCCATTCTGAAGGACCTGAATGTGGCCTACAGTGTGGACACCCTTTAAAAATACCACGATTGAATCACTGACAGTCAAAACAATAAATACAAATGTGCGTTTTAAATTCAATATTCTTCTTGACAACATTTGGATAGCACATAAATAAAGTATGGGCGCTTTAAAACGAGTGTTTTGTATCCCCGAACTAGAGTTCCTGAGAAGCGGGTTACGTGTGCACGCGACTGTACCGCTCGTGCAGCAGCCGCAGCGCGTCGGGCGCGGCGGGGGCGGGCGGCGCGGGCGCGGGCGCGGGGGCGGGGGCGGGCGCGCGGGGCGAGCGCGCCGGCGACGGCGAGCGCGCCGGCGACAGTGGCGCCGCGGGCGGCAGTCGCAGCACGTATCTGCGGAACGGGAGCTTTTAAATGACGTAGGAAGTAATACATTGCACACATATACACAGGTTATTGCCTCTGTCTTCTCTTATCTCACTCGCACATAACATAAGAGCACACAGTTAGTAATCGCAAAACTTATGTGGTATAGAATGTCAAATTCATCAATCCACCAGATCGGGAAGCATTCTGCTGGCGCTTTTTCCCCGAGAGACCCTATAACATTATTAACTGTACTTTTTCGTTTACCCGCATTATGTTATCAAGGTGTGCAAAAATAAATTAAATTAAGATGTTCTGCTCTAAAGGAAAAGATCCAGTTACTGATTCGTATTACTTCAGGGAGAAATATGCAATGGCCGGTACAGGATATCATTACCAGTGTACAGGCGTACACTGTCGTATGAATCTACCTACAGGATAATAAGACACGAAAGAAAGTTTGGCGCTGACTTATTTGCTGCGGAGGACTACATAGTATAAAGCAAAGTGCTTTCTTGCTTGAAAAAAATGCTTTCTCAGTCCCTATGTCCCTATGCAAGCTTAAATCATTAAAATTACACAACGGATTTTGATGTTTTTTTTTTTTAATAGAGTGATTCAAGAGGAACGTTTATATGTATAATAAACATCTATTATTAGCAAAAGCTAGTTTGATAACATAAACCAATTTATTTAAAACGTAGAAGTATGAGTTTTTTAACAAGTATTACTCTTTTTAGAAATAAACAAAAAAAAAATTAAAAACAACAGCCTTACCTATGAAGCAGCGCGGTGAAGGCCGGCTCGTGCCAGGGCGCGGGGGCAAGCGCTCCCAGCCCCAGCGCCCACCACTCGCCGCCCGAACTCACGGGCGCCACGCCCCACTCACCGATACCTGGTGAAAACAATCAATTTTAAACTCAAACATTTTTTTATTATTCGTGTAAACTTCTTTACCACCACAGATTTGAAACTTTCTATAAATTTCCTTGGCTTCCTAATAAATTGCTCATCAATAAAAAATGGAAACTCCTTACCATGCAATTTTTTTTTAAATTAACGGACTTAAAATAGAACATTGTGGGACACCCACTTGCCCGGTGAGGTGTTGCCTTTCCGAGAATCTACTTGTTTCCACAAAAGTTATTGAGAGAATAATGTGTGTAACCAATGTAAATAAAAAGTTTGAAAAATAAATCCATAATGCCCCTAGATTCGATTATGTCTCAACGCACAACAGTCCTCTCTTTCAAACGAATAACAGATTAAAATGATACGTTATTACAACGTACATCGATAAGTGAGACAATGTTCCCCGTTGAGTGCGAGCTGCGAGGTGCGGCCACCTGCCGGCGCCGGGAGGGGTGATTACACCTCGATACAATGTTAACTATTTTATTTAAACAATTTATTTGACATATATTTAATCTCTATAGCAAATATATTATGTGAGTCCTTACTCACTTTCACGTTGTTTCAAATCAATGTAAAATCAGTTATGTTAGTTTCTTTTCATACAATTTACAACAAATTCACTTTTTACCTGATTATACCTACTGTAGTAATTATTATTTATTAGTATCATGGGTATAATTATTCATAGGATAAATAATTTGGGTATAATTTTTAGTTAGAATCAAATCGTCAATGATTGATTCGATTGTCGAATGATAGTTTGGAAATATAAAGGCGTGAAGTCGTTAACAAGCTGCAGCGGCGGGGCGGGCGGGGCCGCGCGACGTGTCTCCGATAGCGCACCAATTAATGGCATTATAATAACACCTTACCGGGACAATCCCGGTAATGATACGTGTTAAAAGCAGATTTGTAAATAGATACACCACATGTGAAGGAAATCGAAAAATAATGACGAAATTAACAATTTTTTGTTTCGATTTATCTACGAAATTAGTATTTTAACGCACTGTAATTGTTTAGGCAACGAGCTATTTGCTGCCAGTTCATTCATTATGAAAATGGAAACCGAAATCAGACAAAGCAATTATGGTGTCGAATCGTCGCGCCTTCATTAAATATGAAACAGATACTCATAAAATTGGGTTACTTTATTGACTAGCGTTTACATGCTTATCAAATAATTTCCTTCTTTCTTACACAATAGGTAAGTTAAATTCCTACGTAATCTCCACTTATTTTTCCTTAGCTTCCTCTTTTTTTATTTTTCAATAGATGTCATAGGATATGAAATTATATCATTATAAAGTATGGTACTTACCATGTTCGTGGTGCAGGAAGGGCGCGTGCTCCCGCCCCAGTGCCTTTTCCCGCTTGCGCCACTTCGCTCTTCTGTTTTGGAACCAAACCTGCAACAAAGCTTACCTTTAGTTATCAATTTTTTTGTTTTATTCAGATAATGAAAAGCTATCACATCGTATCAAAAGAATTGATAGGCTTCAACAACATCGACGTCTCAACATACATTTAAATTCTTAATATCTTTATGAAGTTTTTAATTTGTATATGTATTAGAATGTTCGTCTGTTTTTATATATATTACAATTATACTATTATAGTGACTGCTCAAAAACTAATATAATGAAATAATTATGTCTCATTAACTGTCAGGATGTCTGTACGATAGTAGAGCATGGCACAGTACGATGCGCCGGGTGACGGCGGGCAGCCGGCAGACGCAGCAAGGGTACGCTAAATGTCTCAACCCCGTCCACTTTTAATTTTTTTATCGCATAATTGCCGCCAATTTGTCGCCCGCTCTCCACTACAATGGGGACGTAATGAAAAGCAATTACGCATACGTGGTTTTCGCGCGTCGACGCGCACGACGCGAACCCGACCGTGGGTCGATCGCTTTAGAGTCCAAGTTGCAGTGACGCCAACGGAGAATAGAAACAAATTGAGCTAGTCGAGCCACATTGCGCTAATAAAAAGACATTGTAACGCGAAGGCAAAAATGGCATAATTTGATAATTTTCAAATGAGTCCGTTCCGCTGCGGATCTCGACTCAAGCAAATTAGACTTCACGCTCGATTGACTGCCATCACAATTGTCATTTGATTTGAACGATTTCATGGCGCGGTGCATCCTGCGTTGTAGTGGCTTTTACTTTTTGTATTTACAATATACTTGCATGGAGAAGACCATAATATATATGTAAATTGGTTATAATATAAATGAAAAACATTAAATTTTGATGTCTTTTACATTTTACATTAGGGAAAACATGTAGTATACTAAATAAAAGAGTTAATAGAAATTAAACACTTGATATTGAGTTCTCTTTAGGTTCTCACTTTGCCCAGTGTTTCGTGAACATTAATTAATAGCAATTAAATAATTGAGCAAATGGTTGCGCGCTCTACAACGTGGCGGAGGGCCGCCGAGTGTCGCCTCTCGCACCGATCACTCAAACTCTTTAATACTTCTCAATTGCTTTCTGAAACCACACTTTATGGCGATCGAGCTCAGATAAAACCGATCTTACTCCTACATGACAAGGTTTAATTTCCCCTAAGGGGCGGAACGTCGAAAGGTTTCGTGGCTCGTTTGTCGGCGAGCGCCATCTATGGAGTGGATTAAAAGCAATTTGCCGCTTCGAGTGCGATTTAGGGAGCGCTTTTGTTACAGGGCTCAGCAGTATCGTGGCAAAACAGTTTTCAAACGACCATAACAAATTCAAGAAGCCACAAAATTAACCGCATCGTAATTATCGCCGGAACCGTAATTACACTCTCTTAAAGTTTCCAGTTTCATCAGCGCATCTGAAAGCGCAATGAATTCCTCGTTACGTCCGCACTCCGCTCGCAGCCCTGTGATATGTTTTTAAGTGTTTTATTGTCTGTGCGATTCAAATCCCGCTCGAGTGTCCACGATATTAACTAGGGTTGCCAACAACTGCTAACTGTTTCTCACTTTACCAATTTTTGCTCAAAAATAAGAGCTAAGATATTGCTTTTTAATGTAAATAAATATTCATAATTATTGACACATCTTTGTATCTAAATGGTGTTGACTTATATTTCGAAGTGAGAATTAGTTTCAATTATATTAACCAATATTAACATGTAGTTAATATAAAAATATTAATATTGCTCTGCAATATCAATTACTTAGGTTATTATACGAGTATGCATCCAGGAAGACAGTGCCTTACATTAAAATTTACGATAACTTTTAGTGATTGATGAGAGAGTAAAAAAATACAATTAATATTAAATGATTTAGGTCGGTGGAATGTTTGTGTGAGTGAGAGATTAAAATTATATTTTGCATAAAACATTATTTCTAACATTTATATTCTAACATGGTAATCCGATATTTGTACAACTATAAAACTCAACTGTATTCCAAGAGGCAACCCGATATGTACTCCTGCACCCC